>NW_016908604.1:25593-27351 GCF_001483705.2 Eufriesea mexicana | reverse complement strand
CGGAAGAGTGTTCGCTGTAGGAGAGCTCGACAAGTGGATTATTAAGAGAATAATTTCTTTGTTGGCGCAGGGATCGTAATAAAGCTATTTTTGTCCTCTCGAGCGAAACATCGTATTCTTTTCTGTCACTACACGATGGCGGATTTTACGAGGCTCCTCAGTGTTGCTGAACAGCTCTCCTCCGAGGCAATAAAATCCGCCGTTAAAAAACTTTTAAATACGTTTCATTCGACTGGCTATAGAGACCACTGTTACGCTCGTCGCTCGTGCAACTGGAAGAAACAGGTAGCTCCTCGAGGAACGTCTCTCTCTCTCTCTCTCTCTCCGTTTTCTTTATCAAACTTCTCCATAATTAGTCGAAGATTACCAGGTACACGCTGAATGGTGCTCCAACGAATGGCGGTTCTTTTCACCCCGCCATCCCCGTTCTCGCGCTCCGCGAGTTTTCTAGGTGTGATTGAAAGGTAACGACGACGGGGATCCCCCTGCCGGGCGGAGAAAGAAGCGGAAGAATGGACGGCTGCAGCGGAGAATGCGTCGTTGAACGTAAGAAAAATGACCGGCCGCGGTAAAAAAGGATTCTTAGCCGTGGGTGTAAGAAAGTTGGAGAAGAAGCCCGGCGGAATTACGCGCTATAAATCGTTGACTATTTATCGACTCTCGAGTAACTGCTTGGAAAGTTCGTGACGCGGTGCTGTACTCGATCGAATCTGCAACTTTCTTGCGCCTCTGCCTACTCCCGCCATTTTTTCCCCCGCTGTCCGATAATTCTGCAGGGTTTTGCGCGAAAGATTTATAGCCACGTTAATTACCGCGACCATTTAGCAGCGCAGTGTCGGTACGCGATCGGCTGATCGTCCTCGATCGCGATCGATTCCTCGTCGAAACGATTCTTGCACTCGAAACCGTGTTTATGGTCTTAATCGTCCTCCATGTGCGTAGTTGGAGTTTACACGAGCGAACAAAATATAAAGTCCGCGAGTTTCGCCCTCCATTCCCATCTCTCTTTTTCGATCATTCGTTATTTTCCTTTTCACTTTTTCCTTTTTCGCTTTTTAACGAGCGCGCAGTCGAAAATGATTTTTAAATTGCCGCCAGCGAGTGGAAAATACGACGGCCGGACCTACGGTAAACAACATTTTTAATAGAGTTTTCAGGATTCCGGGTCGTTCGGCGAATTTGGAAATCGGCGCTCGGCCGACCCTTTTCGACGATATCGCGCTTATTGAAACGCGAATCGCGTTAACATCGCAAATAGACGGCCCTTCAGCGCGAAATTCCTGATGGAAAACCAAGGTTAAATCGGCAGACGTTAAACGGGTTTAAATTAAAATCAAACAGCTACGCGGTGTCAACGACGAAAGAAGCAGTTCGTTAAATTTCCGAGGAAAAATGCGAAGCGAGCTGATACCTCGCGAATTAATTATCTGGTCCCTCGGGAGGATCGATGGATCTAGCGAATCGTTGCGAATGTGCGTTCCCATATAGCTTCGGATGGTATTAACAAGGGCAAATATTAACGCGCGCGATCCACGTTAGTCTCGATCGTTCAAAGTGGTTCCGTTTGTCTTGGTCAAAGAGCGATTCGGAATGTGGAGAACGTTCTGCGAATCTATTCGGCCAAAGCAACGGGCTATGCGAAAAACTCGATATCTGGTTTGTCGCGAAATCGAAGCTCGAAGGGAAAAATTTGTCCGATCGCATAATTCCACGTCCCATTTTTTAATTTCTTTTTTTAATCTCATAATTCCACTCTTT
>NW_016908604.1:7169-24941 GCF_001483705.2 Eufriesea mexicana | reverse complement strand
TTCCCTTTCTAATTTTTATTTCTTTTTATTTTCAGGAGACGAATCGAGGAATTGATCATTTTACGAGGATGCTTGCTCGTCGTTGGCCAGGATCACGTATCGGATGGATCCGAGACGGAGGGAAATGGCTGACAGGGTGACTGGTTCGGAAGGGAAAGCCGTGTTCCGAGCACGGAGGAAAGGGCCCGTGGTGAAAGAAGGATCGGCACGACGAAGGAATTAAGGTGTATGTCGGAGCCTGCGCAGCGGATTGATCGGCCGAAAGAAACGGTGTCAACGAGAGGCAATCGGTGGACGGGGGTAATGCGCTCGTAAGTAGACAATGGGATTCCATTATCGCGGGTCAGACTGCCTCGATAAATATCGCGCGAAGTTAACGAGCTCGCTAACGATTTACGCGCTGCGAACAGGAAAAACGGGGCGAGACAACGGGGTTAAAAAAGCGACGCTGGAAAATAGACGCTGCTAACGAAACGTTTTCACTTGTAATTTCCTATAGGAGTGCATTAAACGAGACAACGCAAAAGGAACGGGCGAAAAAGAGCAGAGGGAGCGCAGCGGGGGTGACGGGGCGAACGGAAGTCGTAGACGGACAGCGAGAGCGGGGCTGGAGAAGAGAGAGAAGAGGGAGAGAACACGGAGAGAAAGAGAGAATGCGATTTCGTAAATAGAATCGTCGTTCGAAACAGACACCGAGGTTCGATGCGCGAAGAAATAGGAGAAAAGGGAGAGAGAGGGGACCGAAGAAGGTCGGAACAAAGGTGGATAATGGAAGGGATCGAAGAGGGGGTGAGGTAGGAAGAGGTACAATAGCAGCGAGGAGGAGAGAGAGGAAAAACAATCGTGGAATAAGATAAAGGTGATCTTTTGTCTTCCGTAGGAGAACAAATCTAACTTGTCCTGGTGTAGAGCGGAGCTGGTGGCAGTCTTGGTCGAGCAGCCCTGTCCGCTATCCGCCTTCGACTCCGTCAGCCACGGAATTTGCAACGCCATCGCATTGATTGCACCCCGGAGCGAATTGCATCCGCAGGCAGGGCGCTGATCCCCGACAAGGCGACGGAACACCGAGGCGCAACGGTGAAATTGATGACGCGAGTATAGGCGCGTTGGGCTGGCACGGGCCGAATGCGAAACGAGACAGTCGCCGGTCGCTCGCTCTCTGCCGGCCTGTACATAAATTCTTCTAAATCAATTCGGCGCGAACGCGACTGCCGTAATTTTTATTAAACCGGCACAAGCCTGTGCACCCTTATGAAAATATCGAGTAAGCTGCGCGACGCGTGCGACAGGCATAAATTCACCCTTCTACGCGTATATTAGTTTCCTTCTGGAGAGGAGTAAACGCGAAGGAGGCAAGAACGCGCGCGGATCGAAGCGGTTTTTCGCTGTGCCTAGTCGTATCGTGCGTGGCTTAATCGATAAACGATATTGCGGTGGTTCGTTGGTTTGCAGCCCGCAGAAATTCGCCGTCCGCCACGACCGTTCCAATGCCGGCAGGGACGATATTAACGCGACCACGAAAACCCGAAATTAATAATATTATCATAATTAATTACAGCCAACTCGCGTTCATCGATGATTTCGCTAAGAATTAATCGCAAATCCCGCGGGGCGGTTTGTTTCCGGGTTGAATTTCAGGTTTCGTTTCAGAGGGTGCGAAATATTTTCCGTTCCCATCGCGTAGCGTTTATTTTCGGCAACGAACAGGTGGCAAAGTTCGAAATTTTTAAGCTAAACGAACTGTACGACGTAGATAGAAAATTGAACGCGATAAATTTCGAAGAAGACGTGACGCGTTCGCGGATCTTTCCTTCTGGGATTTCGAAGGAAAAGGTAATTTCGTTACGCGTTGCCGTAAATACCGAGCAAGCCACTTGGAATCGCCATTTTATTGGAATTCTCCATTTTGTCCAAGCAGTCGTCGTTCCTACCTTACCGACGCAACTCGGAACTGCAACGCGGCGTTATCTTGCGACGGAATGGTGGACTTGCACTCGTGGGAGGTAGTGCCATCTGGCGCCGGAGACCTGCACCACGGCGGGAGTTCAAAGGTAAACCTCCGACACGAAAAGTCAGGAATTATTGAACTTTCGGTTTTGTCTTCGTAACGCGAATCAAGCTTATCGGCTTTAACCTCGCGATGAATTAAACATTTTTTTTCATCGAACAATTTCGAGTGGAATAACCGCGGATTTAAAGACGCTTGTTCCAAAGAACTTATTAATTTCGGAGCAGCGTTTTTAGCAGAGCGGCGAATAAACACGCGCGCCGGCTTGCATATTTTAATTGCGTTTTTAATAAAGCGAATTAACGCTACCGGGCATATCGTTCCGCGCGCAAACAACGAAACTCGAACGTTTTCCGCGAACGTGTACACGCCGCGGCACACTACGAAGTAGTCGCAGTAGGCAAAACCAAAACCGTGTTCTTCCGAGTCAGGTAAGTTTGCGAGCGCGTGCCCGATATTCGTTATTAAACCGCAATGCAGTAATCGCGGCGTGGAAACGTCGAAAAAACCGGTTTTCCCGTCTTCCATTCGCGCTTCTTACGCACTCGTTCCCGCAACTTTGCCAAATTTACGATCCACCGACTGGCGAATAAACTGCGGTACAAAGGTACGAACGGTGGGAGAATAACCGGCGAAAGATCTGCAACTATAGGGTACTCGGGAGTCGCTGTACAAATGTCAAAACCAGAGATCCAGTAATAACGTCAGAGCCTACTTTAGAAGGTTCAGACCCGTTTCAGCCGATTCGAAGCGGCAACGTAGCTCCGACTCTGGCCTCGAACAGTAATAGGACTCCCATTATCGAGGTCTTCCACCAGATCCAGACTTCTTCCCACTCCAGGAGCAAACATTGAAATAATGGTGTCCGCCGGGGTTTGACATTATCACGTCATCGACGGTAATCCAGGAAACTCGAATCGCTCTTCTCCGCTGGAGAATAAAGAGAGAGGGAGAGAGAGGGAGAGGGAGAGAAGGGAAGGAAAAGAGGCGAAAGGGAGTAAGAAAGAGGGAAAGAAAGAAAGAGATCCCCGGTACTCGGTAATTTTTCTTACCCGGAAAGTTAGCACTCGCGGGCGGGGTGCGACGCAGCCCTTAGCTCGGCTGCGAAAGAACACGAATAATGGACCGTCTCGAGCGAGCTCGTAAAAATGTATCCGACGCGATCGCGAGGGAAAGTTTGGAAAACGAAGACTTATCCGTGGCGCGAAGGTGAGGCAGCCCGTAGGCGTACTCGCGCATACCGCTAAGAGGCAAGGATTTACGAGGCTGCTTGGTCGCGTCCGCGTTCTCGAAAGCTCGAACTTTGTCAAATATATTAAAAGCTGTCTGCCGACTGGCAAGCCCGACAAAGATGTTTTCCCCTGCCGCGTCCAGTCGTTTCCCTTTTTCCTGCCTCTCGTCGCGTCGCACTTTCCGCCTTTGTGTACACGCCACCGCGCTGCTTCCATACCACTCCATAGGCGTAAACCGTCGGGAATACCCGCGAGAGTTTCTTCCCGGGCCGACGAAACCACCCGCCAGCGGTCCGTTCTGTTTTCCAAAAACTTTTTCCCTTTTTCTCTTTCGAATACAACTTATTATTATTTCGCTGCAATTATAACCCTATCGGGGTTATTTTTGTTATTTCGCTTTTCGTATCAAGCGTCCGCCATTTTGAGAAATCCGCCATTTCTCAAATCATGGCTACTCATTGTTACGCGAACGTTTCTCGTTTTAGATACCTTTAATTCGTCGTGGTGCCGCCATTGAACTGGGCCCTGGTTTATCTTGGAAGAAAAGGGACTTTTCTTTAAAACAATACACTCGTAATTTCCACATAAACGATATATTTAACGATATCGTGGGTATTCTCCTTGGTCGTTGTGCTAGGTAGGACGAAACGAAGTGGAGGGGATGAGCGTATCATCCGGGGCCTGCTAGTGGGCCCGTCGGTAAGGCTACCTAGCAGGCCCCGCCTTAAACGTGGTTACTTAGGTGGCATAGGGACTTCTATTTAAGGAAGGTCGAAGATTCAGCAAGGACTTGCGAGAAAGTCCTCGAACTTCCTTCAAGAAGGAATCCATCTACCGGCGAGGGTGAGAGTGATGGTCGTTGCAATATTATTTAATTGGTATAAAGAGTCCGATTAACAATTGAAAATAGCGTTAAAATAGCAATGTGGGGGTTATTACGTGGATGCCGGATATATTGGAGGTTAGGAACGAGAGGGTTTTCGGACTGTAAAATGGAGATCCGAAAAATTTCTGTTCGTCCACGTCTCGCAATTCACGTAATTAACAGCGGCCGTGGCGATAACGGAGAATCTTAATCGCGCGCGCCCTCGCGGCCGTTTAATTAAATATCGTTCCATAGGCCAGAAGGGAGCCCGCGACCTCTTATTGCCCGATTCGCTCCCGCTTTTTCACCCTTTTCGCCTATTATCGCCCGCTACTCCGTTATTCCTTATCTTTCCCGTCACATTTTTCATACTTTTTCCGCGACTGCATTGAACCACCCTCCCTAAACGGCGAGCTTTCACCGAGCCCTGTTCCTCGCCCTTTTTCGACCCCCTGATTCGGCATGCACGGTTCGCAGGGGCCCATCGGGACGCTCAGGGTCCCTGCAGTGTCGGGCGAGTGACTCGGCGTCGGGTAATTATTCAAGACACGCCGTTTCTCTCGCGTTCTTCTCGTCTTCAATTCCTCTTCAATTCGTCTTCAATTTCTCTCCCGTTTTTCTTGCTCACGGACAACGGAATACGCGATACTTGCATAAGGCGGGGAAAAATACGAGGCGTCGGGTATCACGAGCACCATAAGAGCGGACGATTCAGCGAGTAACGCGGGAATTTAAATCGGATTGCACGTGCACGGCACGGGGCGTGTAACGAAGCGGGCGGAGATTGCAGCGCGCGTTACCCGGGCTTCGTTCGAGCAAACGTCAACGACAACTTCTCATTTACAGATGTTGCAAAGTGGAAGCGTCCAGGGCTGATCCAGTTAGCCGACGCCCTTGCCGCGTACGTGCAGGGTGGCGCGCGGGCGAAAGAAGGGTGGCCGAGGACGTCGTTGGAATAGCAATGCTCGCCATTTCACTGATCCGCGTGTTGTCCATGGGCTCGCTTTCTCTCCCGCGACGCCATATTTTCGACCCGTCCAGTTTATATCCAGCATTACGCCGAGACTTCCGGGATGAGGGCAAAACGCGCCGCTGGCCAAGCCGAATCGCCATTCGCGGCAACCAGTCGTCAGCCTCTTTGTCTCTTCCTGGTATTGCGACAGAGGTAAAGGACGAAGGGAATCCCGCTTTACCAGAGATTAGGCGTATCTTTGTAGATTTTCTCCTCGCGTTGAAGCTCTTCGCGCGAGATCTCACGCTGTCATGCACGTTTCGAAGTGCATAAAATAAGGAGACTTTCTCAGATTTTTGTCTAATTTCATCGTGGATGGGATAGGTGCGCTATTTAATTACCTCGACGCGTAATTTTTCGTAATTAAATCGTATATCAAGGGGTTAGGTTAGATTCCGAAATCCGCAAATCTGCCACGAGTCACGCGATATCAAAATAAACAAAGAGTCTATTGTTTGCTCGCACACTCAGGATCTTCGTTAGAAGCTTCTGACAGGATTTGCGAGTTCGTTTCGTTGGAGACGTCTTCCAGTATACTACTAAACCGAGGAACTTAACCGAGTGTATTTATTAAACCGTCATCCCCTCATCGGTGACGGGCATTAGCGTGTCAATGAGCGAAATCACGGGTTCCGATTGAAACTGTGCAAGTTCGTCGACACTCCCGCGAGAAAAATATACGCATCCGACGCTGGAGCGCGTTTAGAGTGCACGCGAGAGATTCTTGAAGAACACGAGGAGTTATCTCCGGACACGCGTTTAGATGCCCGGAGCATATTCTCGCGTTTGCCAGGCACTCTCGGCGCGGAGCGTCTCTGGAACGCGTAATTCTCCGTTAATTAACGATAAAGACGTGGAAATTGTTGGAAGAGGGTCGGGAAAGGAGAGATCGATCACCGTCCAGCCTTAGTGTCCCGGCAGATGGCTTTCTTTCCGTCGTTTTCCCGACAATAACCGTGCCGACTGGTATACCGAGATTACCCGGCCAGCTAAGTCCGCTTATCCCGCCGCCGCGACGTCGTTAGTCCTCTCGCGAGAAGCGAAGATTGATGGAGCGTGTAAGGGCGTCGGCTCGTTCTCTCTCGGTTCCTCTGCTCCCTTGGCCTCTGCTTTTTCTCCAGATCCGTTCCACCGACTCGCGACATCGCTATCCCGCGCTTTTCACGTCGTCGACCGGCTCGCGGTCGTTCTTTACTTGCCACCTGTAATTTGCGGTTACTCGGCTTTGATTCCGCTCCGATCGCTTTTATCCCGACGAACGCCGTCGCGACGCCCTCCTCCACCCCCGGCCGATCGATACCTCCACGCGGAATCCATCTTCGGACTGAAACGCGCGTGAATTTTTTACGCCCTCCGCCCCAATCGCGATCCCTCGCGTGCGCCCCCTCCATTTCAGCCGCGATTACCTCGCAATCAGCGGGCGTCGCTCGGCGGATTCGCCGCGATAATTAGTCGCGACGAATTCGACGAGCGGCATCGAAGCACCGCACCGTCTAGACGAGCTCGGAGAGGACTTTCGCCGCTAACTCTTCCGCCAGGCGGGACGAGTCTGTCGGCTCGGGGGTGCGAGGCCGGGGGTGGCGTCTCGCAAACGACCCGTGGGATAGTTCGCGTTCCCGATCGATTATAACTTCGTTCGAAATCCCCTAATTCGACAAACATGGCGCGTTTCGATGGGCGGGATTCGAATCTCGACCCGATTGCCGGTTCGCTGATTATCGCACGCTCGCCCGCGCTCGAAACGCTGAAATTTGGCTCTCGCTTTGGCGGACGACAGCCCTCGCAGGTATGTCGAATGTACGTACGTAGATTCGCGAAGGAATCGCGTGGTTATCTGCCCAGTCGAGGGCGTATAAAACATCCGAACACCCCAGAGCGGGAACCCGAAGCCGATGGCGATATCGCGGGGAAAAATATATTCAAAACGGGCGGTAATCGAATTCGGATAAAGGGGGTCTGGCCTGGGTCGCGTTACACCGGCTAACGCGACAATAGACGGGCCGAAAGGCATTCCGTATTCCCGATAATCGAATTTCGCGTGTAACCAAGAAGCGGGAGGCTTGGGGCGTCGCAGGGCGGGCGGAAAGTATGGATGGGAGAGAGTACGCTCGGCGGGTAGATTGCCGGAAGGGTGTCCATGTATCGGCGATAAATCGAAGCTCGTAGCGTCGCGACGCGGCTCGACGCGACGACTATCGCTCGCCTCGTAATGGCGCAGCAGGCATGTAACGCACGTACCATAATAAATTCCAGGCCACCTGATTATACGTGACTACGTCAAGCGGGCGGCGGCGGCGCCACCGTCGCAGCCGAGTAAATTTGAAATCTGTCACGTGGTTGAATAACCGTAATCAGGCCGGCTGAAAATCGCTCACCACGTGACCGTATTATGCGAATCGATTTTGCGCCCGTTTGCACGCGTTTAACTTCTCTTGCACGTACACCGGGGATCCGCGCGCGCTCAGCGCGTGTGTGCGTCGGCTGAACGCGGAGCGGAGATGGATAACGAAACGAGAAGCTCATCGGCGGAAAAGCGTTATCCGCGCGGGGGTCCGGGCTCAGTGAAAGCGCGCTCCTCCACGCTCCTCGAGACGAACCGTCCTCTTCGGCATCCCCTCGTCCAATTTGACGTCGCCCACCACCTATCCCGACCGTGCTTCCTCCGATGGAAGGATCCACGATGACGCGTTCTTCTCCGGTGCCGCGCGACCATCGCGCATCCTCGTTGCACGCCCTCTATTGTCAGTTAAAAGCTGCGACGACGTTGCCACTTTCGGCGTAATTTCGCGAGGAAACTACGCTCTGGGTCACGAGACGACTCCTCCGCTTATGGATTCCCGTCCGTCGATCAAACCTCCGATTCTGAGAGAGCGAATTAAAAGTTTCGAAGATTTCTTCTGGATCGCTCGGATCGAAAAGGCGGAGAGATTTTTCGCGGTAGCTTGTTTGGTCGATCGTAAACGGGGCACAGCGCGTAGGAGGGAACCAGCGTGGGCGATTTGGAAATTTTTAAAACGCGTCGGACCTCTCTCGGTCACGCGTAAAAACTTGCCAGCGCGTTTTACGAGCGCGAGAAAAAGGAAAAGGAGAAGGAAAACGGAGAGGTCGGTCATGGGAAAGTTGGAGACGCGGTCGTTGGTGAAATAAGATTTTTTATTCCGTCTCATTTTCGCGGCATTATTCCGCGAGGCCATTGCGAGCGTTTGGTTCGGAACTCGGTCCGTCGCGGCGCGTCGCGTTCGACGATTCGTTAGCGGAGCCTCGTGTCGGAAACGATTCCTTTTTGTTCCTCGCCTGTGTTTTTTTCGCAGTCGCTTCGTTAGCGGGCGAGAAACTGGGGCGCGCGCGGTCATATCTGCCGCGAACAGAGCCGAGCGTCGAGACGTTGTTTCGCCTCGACGCGAAAGCCGGCCCGACACGAGGCGAACAGAATTAGTAATTGCAAGCTCCGCCCGGTAAATCCTACGTGCTTAGAGGAGCGGCAAACGATGGCGCGCGAGCGCCGCGCTCTAAGGAACCCCCTATCTGCGCTGGCTTTCACCGACTCCAGAACCCGTTGCTCCCTGCTGCACGGATGATCGATAAACCCGCGAAAAACAACGCGTTAACGCGCACAGCCAGCTCGCGAGAATGCGCGGGAACGTTACGCGTTCTTAATGACCCGGCGAGGAGTCTCCGCTTCGACGCCATTTCCGACGCCCTTCCGTTTCGCTTGGATAATTAAAACGCGGGCGAAGGGAACGTTTCGGGCCTTAACGAGAGCAAGATTTCGATAACGGAGGAAACGCGATGCATAGAGGAACAACGGGAACCGCTAGACTCCTGGCAACAGCTCCGCTCAAAGGACGTCCTGCTCGGACTCGTTTAAAATTGTACGAGATGTCTCCTGGCGTAGCCGCCGCGTTCATCTTTGAATAATTCCGGCCGTCTTTGACGCGACCAGCGCTGAACGTAACGCGTTAAGCCTGAAAGCTGCGGAAACGGATCAAAGCTAGGGCTGATGATAACCGACGCGCGCTACCCGAGTCGAGTCGTTGGATCTGTCAACATTCGACTTTAAACGATTCCGCGATGAAACGCTCCGTTGTAAAACCATCTCGAAAATTCCTCGCTTCCGTGTACGCCGCGATCAGCGTCGTAGCCAGCGACCTGGCTAACGGGCTGCGAATAGCGAGCAATTTCGATCGTGCCCGGAGAAAAAATTGACAGTTCCGGTAGGTGTCGCTCGGTTCCGAAGGAGTCGTTTCACACGGCTGCTTGCCGGGTCGCAAATCCGATTTCGCGCGTCTAGAGCGCGCGAACGAAATGTATAATGCAGGAGGAATTATTATCGTTCGAATTGCATCCACTCGCGCCGCTGCCATCCGTCCCGGACGCATTACCCGGGTGCGAAATTCCGGCGGATGTTTCCGGTAAGGTTCGCGAAGAACAAAGTTGCCGGTGGAACTTGGCAAGTCCCCTTGGGCGATACCGCGCTTTCAAACTGTCAGGGCGAAGAGGTTCGTCGCGAAACTGCTGGTTACATTTCGTCCGCCTCGCGTGACGCCTCGCAGTGTCGTTCGTCGCTGGGCGCCCACCGCCGCCATTCACGCTCGCGGAGTTTCCAACCCGTGTCTCGGAATGCACCGTCTCCGGCCCCCGTGCGTATTAATTACTCTCGACAATCGCTCGATTCTACCTTTCTCTTCGTCTCGATCCTCCGCGAGTCCCTCTCCGAGCCGCCTATCAGCGGCCATCTTGACTCGATTGGCGCTGTCATCGGTCTCGACTATTTTTAGCCGGTCGTTAGCGAACCACGGGCTATCGAAACGAATTTTTCCGGATTGCATAATGCGTGTTCGTAATTTACAGCGAAGGTAGGGTTAATGTAGGGTCGCATGACCGATGCGCATCTTGAGACACGCTCGAAGTAGCGACGTTATTCGCAGGTGTTGCAGCGTTCTACGGCCAGTCCCGAATGCGTCTGTGTACATTGATTGCCTCATTTCGCTGGAATATCAGGTCCACGTTCCGTACATCGGTGTACACCGAATAAGTCACACCTGTGGCGTCCGTGAACCTTAGGACGCGTTCACGCGGTATTAGTAATGCTAGATGTCGCAATAGGAGTGGATCCAGGCGTGAGCCTGACCCGGCGCAGGAAGCCTCGAGCACACTCTCGTCGGTGCCTTCCGTTGATCCCTTTTGTTAGTTAGCGAGGAAAACAGAGCGAAACGAGCAAGAGGGACTGGGTCAGGCGAATTTCAATTGGAATCCTTCCAAATATCTCGTAGCTAATTAGGGGGTCAAAGCGCGCGAGCGTTACAGCGTCCAAGGAAATCTCGTTATATCAAATTCCCGTGTCTCTCTTCCCGGCGTGCCAACGATGATGACCGTGTCGACAAAAACGGACGAAACGGAAACTCATCGTAATTCAGCGATCCCCGTTTGCCGTTCCGTGACTCTGCGTCAGAGGCTGACGGTTTGTTTCGCGCCTGGCCACTCTCCATCGTTCACGCGAGTCGGGAAATTATGCCATTCGATCCCGAGTTGTAATCTTCCGCGTTGCTCAAACGCGTTTCACCGCGGTTTATCAATTTTTCGGCACCGATCGGATTTCTACGCTCCCGGGTGGCACTTTTCTACCCCCGGGATGCATCAGCCACTGCGCGACTGCCGCGGTGACGCGTTCGGCCGCTTTGAAAAAGATCTTATTTCAGATGGGGACGCGGTGGATGGCTGCTATCGCGAGGGTGTGTTTACGCCAGCCTGATAGATTGCCGTGGCTGCGTATCGGAAAAGGGACCAGACAAACCCGCGATACGGCCTGCTCGTGCAAGCAGGCCCTCTTACCCGCCAATTTCGCGATTGCGAGTCGCGCCGCCTCGAAAGGGCGTCATCAGAAACTCGTTTACCGCCACCCGATGATTTCCGTGGCACTCCGGGCCCCTGGCGTGTAGATTTATCTGGCATTTATCAACTCGCCGACTGCGTTCTCCGCCGGAGTTCGCTGCTTCCGTCTCCGACGAGAACTATGCGAAGCGCCGAGCGACGAGTGTCCTTTGGCGCGCCGCGATGGCGCGTGAAACTCTCGTCCATGGCTTCTCGAACTATCGTAAATAGCCGAGTCTACGGCCTGCAACGAGTTTCGCGCCGACAGCCGCAACAGAGGCATTCGTCGGTCCACGGTGTTCTCGCTCCGACGATGCTACCAAGATTCACGAGTTTAGAGGGATGCCCTGTCGATCGGTTTAGGTCCAATTTTATATCCGAACGCCCGATCGTCTTTTGTCTTCACAGGGGGCACGCGTCAAGGAACGCCCTCGATGGTTCCGATCATTCTAGAAACTCGATTGTGGCATGTGTGATAAGATCGGGTTAATAAATCTGAATACAAATTTTTACTCTTGATCTTATTCTTAATTTCGGAATGACGAAAGCGAAGACTCGAGTTTTCCATTTATGACACCAACTCATTGCGTCATTCAATCTAGCTTCGAGGAACCATTCAGCTTATCAAAGATAGATCGTGATACAGGGTGACGCTGTACAAATAAAGATTCCTCTCGCACACGCGTATACCCGATCGTCTTTTTTCTTTCATGGGGGTACGCGTCGTGGAATCCCTGCGCGATTCGTGACAGGTCATCGATCGCTCTGGATCTTTCGAGGTGGCTACAACGAGGTAGGCGAGTCACCAAGAACAGCTACTTGGTTCGGGTAAGAGAGAAATAGTCGAGCGCGATATTAAATATCGACGAATGGTCTATCCTTCCATCTTGTACCGACTCATTATACCGTTATACTGCAGCTCCCATTGTAACGTCTCTTAGGAGGAATCGCAGGGATTACGGAGCAGACCTCCTAGCTCGCTGAAAGTCCCTCATTCGAGTGCAGAATCGTTCCTTCTCGGATCGGCATTATTCGTGCTCGTTATTTCTTCTTTTATGCCGGTAATGGGCAAGATTGAAAGTAAACGAAATTACGGCGCGTCGACGGAAACGCGACGGCGCGACGCGGAGGGGTGGCAGGATGCGGCACAGCGCGTCACGGCGTCGGCGGCGTCGGCGGTGGCGGCGTTGGCATTAAGATTCTTTTCGTTTCTTTCCGCCGCTATCCACGATCGAGCGGATTATGTTGCCTCGCGTCTAGCCCGGGACAAAAACCGCATCCGAGCGTACGGAATAGAAAAAGAGAGAGTAACCGTGCAACCGTTCGCCGATAGATAAATCGCTGCTTTTTCGTCGAGGCAATTTCTCCATTCTCCGCAGTCCCGATACAGCAACCAACCACCCACCCGGCCGGTTCTATCCCGCGTGATTTTCAAAGCCGCGACCTCTCCGGAACGGCCGAAAGAAACGAGGGAGCGCAGGTTGAATTTCATAGAGGACCATTTCGAGATTACCACCGCCCGCCGGTCCAGCCGATACGTCTATACCTTCTCCCGATCGTACCTCGAACGGAAACCAACGTCGCTTATGCAATGATATATCTAGGAATGCAACGAGTACAGAGGCCCTGAAAGAATGTCAAGAGTGTTTGGACTTGGAACGAAAGCGACCGCGTGCAAGAGGGTTGATTGCAAAGAATGTTTGCGAGAGGAATCCTTATTTCGATAGCATCACTCTGCATCGAGATTTATCTTTGCTTCGAGAAATCATCCAGTTTATCAATTCTCGAAGCAGGGTTGCGTGAAGCAATGGGTTGTCACAGAGACTATGAAAGCCTAGCTGAAAGGTTCGATGGGACACGCTTTTTGACAGTCCACCGTCTGCATCGCGCAACGTACAAGACTTCGAGCCTTCGTTTACTTTATACCACCAAGAAATGTAAAATATAATCAGAATCAAAAGCCTCTTTTGATTTATTAACCCTTTGCACTCGACGATTTTTTGGTTAAAAAAGAGTAGGAGTTGAAAAATTTTCTGCTACGAAGCTGATGATATTTTTTGAGCAGTAAGAAATCGTATAATACAGGTAGAATTATTTAATTTCGATACATGGCACATTGTTACTTTATTTTAAATTTCATGTATTAATTAATATCGAGCTTCGAAATTTTATGAAATGGCGACTAAAGGGCGCCCCTCGAGTGCAAAGAGTTAATCTTATCTTACCACAAGAGTCAGTCTATGCCAGGGACCGCACGTTTTGACAAGACAGTGCATTGACGTCTAAGGCCCGTAACAAATGACGCGTGAAAAACGAGAAAACTCGTGAGCGGTACGCAATGTGTTAAGAAAGATCAGGAAAGTGTGCCCATCGCGAATACCTCTTGTTTCATAGCCAGCCGCTGTCATTCCATTTACAAGCTTATTTTATTATATTAACAAGTCAACGATACTATCTTAACTCAATCCGCTTAAAAACGATCGTACATATCTCGAGAGTACGCGAGAATCCGGAACATTCGCAGACTCACACTCCGCCGGTATTTTTACCTTCAACGCGTTTTCCCGGGACGAAGCATCGGGACGTTTGTCGGAACAAATGCGCTATCCTCGCGAGCGTTTAGGTGGAAAGAAGAATCGAGGAAAGAATTCGAGACCTTTTTTAAGCAGGATCGTACCACCCTCTTTAGCGAGGCAACGCGTTCTCATCAGAGCGTGTTGTTTGGTAGGTAGCTTGGCAGAATCTCGGCGTAAACCGAGGTCCAGATGGAGGCGAGTCGAGGACCGAGTCTTTGGAGGGTCGTTGCGAATTATTCATTCACCGCTTCCAGCGTACGAGTTTCTCCGTGGAGCAATTCCGTCTATTTATAAAGGACAACGAGCCTGCCCGATCCTCCAGTTCGCGTGATACATCAGTCTCGGCCCGAGGATCGGCCTGTGCTCGCGTTTGGCACCGTTTAGGGCGAGATCGAGGGTCTAGACGCCGCGATAGATCGACGCGGTGGTATTAATGGGGAGGTTAAAAGGGAAAAGATCTGCTCGAAATTTGTTACGCGAGGAACGGGCGTTGAAATGAAAAATTCCCCTAGACTTTGACGAAACGTTCCTTTGTCCCTGCGTCGATAGAGAGAGGAACGTCGAGGATGCAAGACGTCGGTCTCGCGTTGCCGGTTTTACATGTCAGGTTATAGAAACGAAGACTGGTCGCTTATATCATTACGACGTCAAAGTGTCTCGTACAGGGACGAGTTTGACGTAGTTGCTGCGACGCGGCAATATCCCCTCGTTGGTGTTCCCTCGACGTCAAAGTCCATAACCGTGGCGCGTCTTGTTCCATCCTCATACCCCTCCGTACTCTGCTCCCTTATTGGCAAACATTTAGAGCAAAGCTATTCCCGACCAGACGAATTCCGGTATCAAAAGTATCTCCTTTTCTTAATCGTTTATGGCTTTTTTTGAATTTTACCTTCTAATTCTACCTTCTTTTTTCTCATTCTCTCTTCTCGTCTCGTTTTTCCAATTCTCCTTTTTACACCGCTACTATATTAATAGCGTTGAAAATAAAATACGTCCTAAGGTATTTGCAAAAATTAATCTCTCAGGAAAAATATCTATATATAGAAATAATTGAAATAAATGGAAATCTTTGAATTGTGCGTCGAAGAGGTTCCTTCGCGCTGTTGATAAGAATTAGGAGACCAGGACGAGCTGCAGTTGCATACCCTATTTCATCAGTTAGCACAGTTAGAATGCAGAAGATATACCTTCCTAAGAATAGAATAAAGATAATTATAAAGAACGATAGTTATTTCTTTTTATAATTCTTCCATAATAAATAATATATTTCTCATTCTTCCGTGTGTTTGTTTCCCAAATTTCTGCAGCAATATCTGCAGCAATTTCTTCTCGTTCCTCGATTCTTATTTCTTTGCTCGTTTTTCCCAGAGATTCACGCCCCCTTCGTCCATTTCTATTCCATAATTTCGTAACGTCTCGGGTTCTTCTTTAACCTTGGTTTTGCTGCCCTCTGCCTCGGCCGACACAACTTCCCTTCAGGTTATCTAGCCTTTCCTTCGCTTTTTCTCTTATTTCTCTTAAGAAACTTTCCTTCGCTTATCTCCGCTCCTGTACTTTCTTCGATACCGCTTATTTCTATTTCTAGCCTTTGCTTTTATTCGCATTCCGAATTTTCTTTCGCTCCGCCATTTTTCCCGCGTGTTCGTTCTACCGTGTATTCGTGTTTTCAAGATATTTATACGACGTTTATGGAACATTTACATTACTTACACATTACGCGCGTTATATTAAAAACGACGACGATCGTTCGATCATCGTTCCGGGATTAAAATGGCGGACATTTTAACGCGGCGCTTAAGCAGTCGCGTATCCATTTGAAGGAGTTCCCGGGGTATTGGAAATTGATTGGAACGAGTGTGACGTGATGAATCGACTTTCTGGAAGTCACGTACTCCTAGACCGCTATTGTACACACACTTTCGAACGCGCATTCTGTTTAGCAGAGGAGGGACCCAGACCTTTAACGACGGATGTGACTTCACTACAAAAGGGCGAGGCTGACACGCGTTTCACCGTCGATCGAGTACACGTTTCCAGCAGACCCTCTGTCTGCTGCGTTTTAAAAACTCCTCACGGACGTTTCGCGGAGAACTATTTGTTTAAACGAACACGAGCCACGGCTACGTAATAGCGTTAATCGGGTTACGAGAAGCGGCGTAAATTCGTTCCGCGACTTTCCATCTCGAGGCGATTATTTTCGTTATTATCAGCGAAATCGACCGGTTGGAACAACCGCGTGCACCGGAAGCCCTCGGCGACTCGTTTCCGGAACACCGCTCGAAAATTCCGACTGCGTCGTAAACAAATGTACCGAACGCTCGGCCCCGTAAAAGCTCCATGGAAATTCTCCTACCGTCCACGCTTATTTGCGGGGTATAAAACAAAGTAATGCCCAGTTGGTTCGCGTTGCTAACCTCCTTACAAAATGCTTCCTTTGAACGTGGAATATGACGCGAAGCGTTGCATTGTGGCCGGAGTGCAGTCGGTTTTCATGCTTTGGCTCTGGATCTTCGACAAAGCGGAAATGTTTGAAACGTGGAATCCGAACTCGAGCACCTCGTTCGTCGATTAAATCGAATACGGTCCGTTTTAAAAGTTCCAGCGGACGGTGCCTAGTAATGAAAAGCAAAGATGGGAATCAGTGTCTACGTACGGAATCGTAGCTGAAGAGGTGGGTCAACACGAGGTATGCGTGAAAGCAATTACATTTTGATTAATGGGAAAGTTGGCCCCGATATGAGTCACGCGTGTAAACGATCACGGTCGTAAAAGTTCCTTAAAATCCGGCCGCGTCTTTTCATCCGGCAGCCATTAATTCGCACTTGCATACCGGCGAGGGGGCTTTTAATTAAAATTTTCATTATTCTCGCCTGTGAATCCTGGCACACCGCTTCCACCCGCCCTTCGGTATTAAGCGAGTAACTCGTAGACTGTATTACAATGCGTCAATTGCAAATAACGTGTGCGATGCAAATCCAATTAAAGGAATCGTTTTTATCCCGGCGCGTCTAAACTCTCTCGCTTTGAGCGCCGGTGACGTAAATCTCATTACCGGTGCTCGACAATTCGCGCTACTTAATCGTAATAATGAAAATCCAATTACACGCACAGCTTCTGCGTGACGGATCCTCGAACGGCTTCTCTTTCAGCTTCCGCTATTTCTTCTTTTTCCCATTTTCCCTAACGACCTCGAGGACGCGACGAACTTATAATTAGGTCCGAACGATTTCCATCGTGGAAAAATCGAATTTCGATGACGTCGAATAGGTGGGAAGCAGCTCGAAATTTCCACGCCCGATTCACCGTGCCGTCTAAAAAATTTCATTTCATCCGTTTTTAATCCCGTAATTCGGTTCACCCGATAATCTCGTCTAGCTCGGATAACGTTCCGCCGGCTTTATTTTCCACACCCGAAACTAGTTCCCGCCGCGGCGCGATGCAGTTCGAGTTCGGCGAAATCCGATGCAATCTAGCCAAAACACAATCGCAGATTAGGGAGAAGAAGCTCGAACGGCTGGATTGGCCCGAAGGTTTTGCCGCAGCTGGACGAGTCCGCGCTGGCACGAGCGCTAGCTAGCATCGGCACGCGACGCTTTATAAGCTCCCTTCCGCTCCCTTCCGGTACCTTCCGGTATCTTCCGGTATCTTCCGGCAGCGAAATAACCGGCCGGTCGTCTAGGGATTGTAATTTCTATTTAAAACAGCCGCAGCTAGCTACGAGCCGAAACGACGTCTTGCCCGATAGCCGCAAACTGTTCGGGCCAGATCGATTCGCCGGCGAAGCGGACGCGATTGAAATCGACTGGGTTGGCTGGCGAAATTCTCAGACGGCGGACAGAGTAGTAGGTCGGTAGAATTATGGCGCGCCATAAAGCCTGACAAAGGGATATTTGCGGTCTCACGATCCATCGCGTCCGACATCAGCGTCCGCGACAAGCTGCACTTGCGGAAGGGCGTAGACGCGATCGTGTTTGTTTCTCGGTCTAGTGGCGCGCGGCTGAAATACTTGTCCCGCAGGGGTGCAATGCACCGTGTCGCTGCTAGGGGAGTGTATTTACCCGCTTTTCGGTCGATATTGGCGGCCGGGCAGGAAGCTTCGCTCTCGAGTCGCAGCGTTTGGAATTACGCGTCGACGGAGGACACCGGAAAGAAATCGTGCTCGTTCGTCTGCGCTCGTCGCTCGACGACAAGCCAGACGCGAACACGGG
>NW_016908604.1:0-7121 GCF_001483705.2 Eufriesea mexicana | reverse complement strand
GAGAGAGAGAGAGAGAGAGAGAGAGAGAGAGAGAGAGAGAGAGAGAGAGAGAGATAGAGCGGCTAAGGAATATATAAAACTGCCGGTGTTTTGCTTCGAATCCTCGATCGCGAAGAAAATACGAGGGGCGGCGCTCTTCAGGTTCCTCCTTTATCGTCTTTGGGGCTGTTTTACGGGTGCTTGAGCTCGAAGAGCGTTGTACGACGAGTGTTATTTTACTCCGACGATAATAAAATCGTTGCGAATAAAGCGCTGCTCGGTGGAATTAATTAGCTATAAAAATAGGATCGTTGGTTGGAATTTTTATAGATCACGGTGTTATGCGTCGCTGAGATGGAAGAAGATCGTTACGCGTGGGACAGGTGATGACAGGTGAGGGGACAGGCGATGACGTCCGCTTTAAAGGGGCAGGGGAGTCTCGTGATGGAATAATCGGCCTGGTAATGATCACCGAAATCTCGAACCCGATACGCGGGGTTGTTAATTAAGATGGGACGATAGGACAATAATGATTGCCCGGCGATCGGCTCGGCAAGTGCAAGGAGGGTTGCTTAACGAGATTAATCACTACTCGGCTTGTCGCGTCCACTCGAAAAATTCATTAAGGACGAGGAAAATTACCGGAGGCCCTCTCGTCGCGTTAATTAAGCCGCAGAAACGCGGCAATAATTATCGTCCCCGCCGATAAAGCTAATCGCACCGTCGAAAAAAGCTGACCAAGCCGCGCCACCAATTAAGACCAAAAGGAACGCGCGTTTCAAGCGAGATAAATTGCCGTTCGCCGAGTGTTCGATCTCCCTGAGAGGAGACGCGCGTGCTTCGAATGGAATCCTCCGAAAATGAGCAAGAAAATGCAAATATCGCAAAATACCTCGATTTTTTGGCGAACTTTGTGTACCTGCTCATTTTATTCGCGGATTGTAGCTTCATCTAGCTTCGTCAGGGCCGTAATTACGCGTAATACATATAAAAATCATCGTCCAGTAGATCTCATATTCTATGCGCATAACGTGCATACGTTTCGGTGTACTCTTTTCATAGTAATCGTAAAATTATAAGAAATTTCTCTGCACCGTTTGTTATTCGATATGTAAACACGAGTGATTTTTTAATATAAAGTTGTTAAACAATCTACCACCTAACTTTTAAGATGAGAACGAATCTTCTATCGTTTTTTACTTTTCGTGTAATACTTCGTTTTACTCAAAAATGCGGAGAAAATAAAAATATTTCGATGTACATGTACGTATCGTGGAAATTTGACCTGCGGAAATGCGAATACAGAAATAGTTTATCAAAAATGTATATATTATCAAATTTAGTATTAATAACAAATTAATATTGTTAATAACAAATTGTACACCACGTGAATTTGTAATAAAAGCGAAAAAATTAATACATTACAGGATATTACTTGAATTTATAACGTACTCGTGCTAAAATGAACTAATAATTTCCATAAAAATGCATAAATTATTACAGTTATAGTTAATAACAAATTGTTCACAACGTAAATTTATAATAAAAGTGAAAAAGTTAATAAATTATTGGATACTACTTGAAATGATGATGTATTTATGTAAAAATGTAGCTACAATTTGCAAAAAGTTTAAAAATTATCATATTGATTGTTAATAACAAATTAATATTGTTATTAACAAATTGTTTGCAATGTATATTTATAGTAAAAGTGAAAAAATTAATAAATTATTGGCTTTGAGAGCGGAAAATTAATAATTAATAAAATCGGCAACGTTCGAAAATTTCCGATCGGAGTGGGGAGCTTCGACTTCGGAAGCGTAACATCTAAATTTTCGTTGTGCGCGAGGGGTGGGAATCCGAATTGAGGTTGGGGATGGCTACCCCAACCTCACCCCACCCCATTAAACCATTTACTAATTGTTTTTTATTTTCAGTTATTAATAATTTATTTTCGTTTTCAGTTACTAATTATTTTATTTCTTTTCAGATTTTAATAATTTTTTATTTTTTCAAATTTCTTTCGGTTTCTATTTATTTTTATTTGACATTCGAATATTTCGTATAATATTCGAATGTTTCGTTGTTGGTTTGCTTATATGTTATTGTTAGGTTTCTTATGTCCCATCGTTGAGTTGTTCCATCTATTTGGTTTATCATTGTAGTTCATATTCATTTCACCTTTATCGTCTTTCCTCTTACTAATTCGTTTCATTTCAGATTTATATATATATTTTTTTCAGGTTTATATATTTTCTTTTTAGGTTTATAAGTTTTTTTAGATTTCATATGGAAGACATCGTTGGACGACGCGGGATGCGTGCGTTTAGACCTAAGTAGTTATAAGGAATTATAAGATAGATCCCTAGACTAAGTTTCATGTGCGCGCTATCCGTTCAAAGGTAAGCCACCTAACTTGGAGCGAAATATATCAATTCTCTTACCCTCTCGTTTACCAAATAGAACATAATTGTTCTCGCGATAATCGCGATTGTTCTTAAGTACCGACTAGCCTACGCGACGTACTCTCGTGTACTTGATAACTCCATGTTTCGTAAGTCATCCAAACGATTCGTTCCGACACACACCCTCGCCACTGCCACCCTTGTCACGCATCGGTTCTAGGGTGGTCGGCGGGCTGGCACTCATCTGAGTCAATCCGAGGGTCTGTCGGCCCTAGTCGTCCTGGGCACCAGCGCGTGCACGACCGGGGTATGGGCCCTGTAGCCGTGACATTGCATATGGGCCTGCGGTCAGACGCCATGGGATGATTAATTTCTCCCCCATGTGGCAGGGGCCTGCGTGACCGGCTACAGGGCCTCGCTAGGGACCCTCGGCTTGATTTCGGATGTCTCGTTGGTTCGTCGATTGCTCTCGTTCGCGAGTAAGTCATGGCAGGGTCTGTGGTGGCTGGGTGGGCTAGGTTCGATCGGGAGGGTGCCGAGGCATGAAGTTGTCTTGTACACGAAAGTACGTCTCGTAGGCTAGTCGGTCTTAATAATCGCGATCTCGTTCGGGCGCGCCGCGATTTTCTGTTTGCTCGCTTCTTTTATATTTCATTCCCCATTTTTATTGGAATTTATTTTATTGCGACAGTGGAGTTTTAGTATATCGAATCGAAATCCCTTTTTTAAGACACGAAATAAAATAAAGTGTCAGTAGCTTCACTTTAACTTCTTTCGCTCCAAGTTAGATTAGGCTACTTTTGATACGGATAGCACCAGTAGGCTGCGCCACTAGGGCGCATATCGGGTCTCGATGCGTAGCCACCTTCATGTGGTGAGACCTGGTAATTGGTATCGTTTCCCAAAAATTATTTTTGGGAAACTATATCAAGCTAAGAGCTACGCACAAAGTTTGAAATATTTTCTACCTTTTGTAAATTTTCGATGTTTCAGTTAAACATTTGACGTTTTTTGAGGCTGCGAGAGGTAAGTGGACGGAATTTTGGGCAATGACGTCATTCAAACACAGTTATAGTTCATAAAAATGTATAAATAATCCAATTTGATATTAATAATAAATTGTTCATAGTGTAAATTCATAGTACAAGAAAAGAATTAATTCATTGGTTATTACTTGAACAATATGATACTAATGTTTAAATGTACCTATAATTTGCAAAAGTGTAAAAATTATTACACTTATTTCTAATAACAAATTAGTCACAACGTAAATTTAAAATACAAGTGGAGAAGTTACTAAATTATAAGCTATTACTAGTATATATATAACGTATTTGCGTGAAAATGTAACGATAATTAGCAAAAAGTTAATAAATTACTACATTTATTGTTAATAATAAATACTTTGCAACGTATATTAACGATAAAAGTAAAAAAAGTTAATAAATTATTAGCTACTACTTAAACAAACAACGTATTTGTGTTAAAATGTATTCGTACCTTACAAGAAGCTAATAAATTAATAAATTTATTGTCAATAACAAATTAAAATAGTTGATAACGAATAGTTTGTAACGTATATTAACGATAAAGGGCAAAAAAGTTAATAAATTGTTAGTTATTACAGCGAAAAAGTAACTTTCAAAGGAATCGGTAAAGTTCGGAAATTTTCGCCGATCTTCGCCCGGCCGCCGCTATATAAGGGGCCCGCGTGCAGGCTCGAGCCAGTTGTCGCTTCGACTTCGGGGGGTCCGCGTTAATATTTTTCTTTCAGGTACTAATTATTTTTTGTTTCAGCTTTTAATTATCTTTCTTCTTTCAGATTCTATTTCTTTTATTCTAGATTTCATTGTTTGTGCATTCGAATATTTTGTACAATATTCGAATGCTTCGTCGTTGGTTTATTTGTATATCATCGTTGGCTAGATCAATGGCTATTCAGTGGCCATTGTCCACTCTCTTAAATAATTTAACAATAATTTCTTCTTTCAGGTTCTAATTATTTTTCTTCTTCCAGATTTTATTTCTTTCATTCTATTTGTCTCTTTGTTTCAGCATTCGAGTATTTCGTACAATATTCGAATGCTTCGTCGTTGGTTTACTTATGTCTCATCGTTGGCTAAATCTTTCCTTTCACAAATTTTACGACTTCCGTTCGATTTGTTTTCGTTAGAGCGTTCGAGTATTTCGTATAATACTCGAGCGCTTCCTCGTTGGTATGTTTATATCTCACCGTTGGAATGTTTCTGTCTCGTAGTTATGTTGCTCAGGTCTCGTCGTTGGCTTGCTCGTTCCATTTGGTTATTATCCTTGATGGTTTCCTCGTACTAATCCCTTTCCTTTCAGCTACATATTAACAATAATATATTCTGTTTTAGCTTTTAGGTTTCTCAAGATTCTGTTTGCGACACATCAATGAACGATGCGTGCGTTTACTTTTAAGTAATCATAAGATAGATCCATAGACTAAGTATCATGTGCGCGCTATCTGTACAAAGGTAAGCTACCTAACTTGGAGCGAAATTTATAAATTCTCTATCATTTTCTTATCCCCCTCGTTTAGCAAATAGAACATAATTGTTCTCGCGATAATCGCGATCGTTCGTAAGTACCGACTAGCCTACGCGACGTGCTCTCGTGTACTCGATAAGTACATGCTTCGTAAGTCATCCTCACGACTCGTCTCCGACACTCATTTCCAGTCACTGTCAATCTCGTCATGCATCGGGTTCCAGGGTGACCCCCTCGGATCAGTGCGTCTTCTGACCTCGACGGGGCGGTCCGCTGCCTAAGTCGTACGCGACTGGGGCTCGGGCACATGCTGGCTGACGGACTAGTACCATCTACGGTTAGACCACAGGGATGATTAAGTTCTACCCCGTGTGGCTGGGATGCGAAGTGTCTGTCTTGGCCGGCAACCGCCCAGCAGGGCCCTCGCGTTGACACTAGAAGTTTCATTGGTTCAGGGACTATCCTTGGTCCACGTGTAAGTCTTGGCGAGTGCGACAGTGACTGGAATTGAGCTAGGCCCGATCGGGAGGGTGCCGAGGTATGAAGTTATCTCTGTACACGGGAGTACATCGCCTAGGCTAGTCGGTCTTTCGAATAATCGCGAACTCGTTCGGGCGCGTCGCGATTTTCTATTAGCTCGCGTGTTTGATATTTCATTCCCTATTTTTATGGGAACTTGAAAATATCTTAGCGTTGCGACAGTAGAGTTTCAGTATACCGAACCGAAACCCCTTTTGTAAGGCACGAAATTTAATAAAGTGTCAGTAGAGTCATTTTAACTTAATTCGCTCCAAGTTAGATTAGGGTACCTTTGATACAGGTAGCGCCAGCAGGCTGCGCCACTAGGGCGCATGTCGGGTCTCGATGCGTAGCCACCTCCTCGTGGTGAGACCTGGTAATTCGTATCGTTTTCCAAGGAGTAATTTTTGGAAAACGATACCAAGCTAAGAGCTACGCACAAAGTTTAAGATATTTCCTATCTCTTGTAAATTTTCGATGTTCCCTTTGGAACTTGAAAATAGAGAGTGGGCAATATCTATTTAAATGATATTTAAATGAAGAGGGATTAAGCTAACAAGGAGAGTGCAAGTCCTTCGATTTAGTTGAAACGTTGCAGCTTTTTAGATATCGTCATGCAGTTTGAGAAAGTACATCATTATATCCGCAACTACTCAATAGTTTTTGAGATATTTGCGATTAAAGTTTTGTTACTTTGTTAATTATACATTTCTTACTAATGTGTTTCAAGTTAAGTTTTATCGCAACGGCGACGATCGAGAATTGATATAGTGGAGTACCGGAGTGTTCGATTACCGTCCCATAGGTTTGAGAGTTTTTTCAATATATTTTTTATTTTATAATCATTTTGCATTGTAAGTACACATTTGTAATTAAAATTGCTTAATAAAAAAAAATTATTTTTTCCGCTTTCTTATGCTAGTATATATTTAGTACAAAATAATAAGAATATTATGCAAGAAAAATACTTTACTACAGGAAATACAAAACCTATTGCTCATGTAAGTATTAATTATTAAATTACACATCGTATAAGAATTTTGCCTGTAATTCCAACTTTGCTCTGCAGCTATATATGTTCATGAATTAATTACAAAGACTTGGCAATTTATTAATTTTCTACTGTTCAACTGATTTCTAGTATCCAGTTCGAATAAAAATTTTACCGCCTTCGGTCAGCACCATCTATTATTTGAGCTCAAAAATCAAGAAAGTAATAGGAATATAGAATAGGCAAGGAGGAAGTTGAAGAGCTCGTAACGTGGTAGACAAGGATAGAGAGGGGATAGAAAAGGATAAAATGGCTCCGGCAGTGAAAAATTATTAATTACTCAATTCCCGTAAACAATTTGTGAACTTTTATAATTTCATTGCAAAGCTGGAACATCGGGCTGAATTCCTATGTAATTTTCGTAAAGAATTTAGCTCTAAATTGTTAGTTATTAATTTTTATTTGATGGCGTCTATGATTTCGTAACGTCGACCATCACGATCTTCCGTGAAAATATTTAATACTCAACGAAACTAGAAGCAAAATGTGATCAAAAGTTATTTGAGAAGATTCACAAGGACATTGTTTTCATAATGAGTGCTTAAAGTTTCATAAATTAATTGCGTAAGAGATAGTAATTAATGAAAAACCATTGGCGTCTTCGACAACAATTCAAACACTGCGCAGAACAATTATTAATAATTAATTAATTAGGG
>NW_016908603.1:4664-6953 GCF_001483705.2 Eufriesea mexicana | reverse complement strand
AGAATGGTCAATCCTACCTAAACCAAACCTAAATCAACCGAGAATATCCAAACATAGCCTAAATCGATCTAGCGTGCCGAAACAGCTACTGCTGCCCCCCACCCCACTCTGCCGATACAAGCAAGACATGTTCCAAACATAGCCTAAATCGATCTAGCGTGCCGAAACAGCTACTGCTGCCCCCCACCCCACTCTGCCGATACAAGCAAGACATGCTAGAGCACAGTAGAGCGCAGAAGCACCACGAGTAGCTGTGTAGATTCCAAAAGTTGAAGCTGCCCAAATCAAACTTAGCCAAGCCCAACCTAACTGAACGTAACCTGACTCAACGTTACGTGCCGTGACCAACGTTGCTGGCCTTTCCAGAGACAAGCTGAAAAGGTCAGTGCGCTGCGGGGCGCGGAAGTTCACCTCATTGCAGTCTACACCATTAAGGTCAAAGCTATACTCTCCTAACCTAGCCAATAGTAACATAACCAAACGTAACCAAACTCAAACTAACATGCCGCAACGACTATTGCTGGCCTCCAGGGAGCCAAGCAGAACACAGTAGTGGAGGGTAGGAGGCAGGAATCCATAGAATTGCGGTGTATATAAGAAGAGAAAAATCTACACAAACCAATCGCGAACCAACAGAACATAAGCACACATAGCATAACACAACCTAACGTGCCGAGACTGTTATTGCTGCCCTCCGGGGAGACAAGCAGGTCATACTAGAGCACAGTAGAGCCCAGAAGTCCACCGAACAGCAGCGTAAAACACAAAAGTCAAAGGGAACCTAACCAAACGTAGCATAACGTAACCTAGCCAAACGTAACCTAGCCAAACGTAACCCAGCACAGCCTAACGTGTCTGTGCCACTATTGCTCACCTACGCTGAGCAAGGCAGGACATATTAGAGCACAGTAGAGCGCCGGAATTCACTGAATAGTAGAGTAAAGCACAAAGGTCAAAGCCATCCTGGCCAAACCGAACCAAACCTAGCATGGCAAAACGTAACAAGAATAAACCTATCATGCCACGACCGCCGTTGCTGGCCTCCCCAGAGTCGAGTAGGGTATATGAAAGCAACGAACAGCAGTAACATCCCCCGAATAGAAGCGCTGGACTCCGTAGCGCCAAGTAGAGAATATTAGTGCACAGTAGAAGACAGAAATCCTCCGAATAGTAGTGTATAGCCCAAAAGTCGAAGCTATCCTCTCCTAACCTTTCCAAACGTAACATTAGCAAACCCGGCATAGCAAACCCTATCGTGCCACGACCACTATTGCTAGCAAAGCTTAGTAAATCACAGTAGAGCGCAGAAAGCCACCAAATAGGAACGTATTGCACAAAAGTCAAAGACATTCCAGCTTAGCCAGACAAAGCATAACATATCCAAACGTAGAATAGCTAAACCTAACTAGACAAGACCTCTATCGCTGGCCTCCCCAAAGCGAAGCAGAACACGTTAGAGCACTGCAGGGCGCAGAAGATCACGGAAGAGCAGTGTATAGCACAAAAGTCAAAGCCATCCTGACCAAACATAGCCTAACCTGAGCTGACAAATCGTAACTCAACTCAACCAATCGTGCCAGGACCTCCATTGGTGGCCTCCCCGGAGACAAGGAGATGGCAGTAGAGCAACGCTGAACGCAAATATCTAACGAATAGCCGTGTATAGCACAAAAGTCAAAGCCGTCCCTATCAACGTAACGTAACCCAACAAAACCTACTACGTGCGCTGTTGCTGGCCACCACATGGCCAAGCAGATGCTAGTGGAGCTATACAGTGAACAGGTATCTACAGAACAACAGTGTATACAACAAAGGTAAAAGCTACACTGACCAAACCTATCACAGCCCGGCCAAACCAAGCGTAACCTAACCCAACCTAGCCTGAGGAGACCACCATTCCTGCCTTCTCCAGTGTCGAGCAGAGTACAGTAGTGCAACGTGGAGCGCAGAAATCCACCGAATAGCAGTGTATAGCACAAGAGTCTAAGCTACCCTGTCCTAGCCTAACCAAACATAACATAACCGAGCGTTGCTTAACTCAAAGTAACGCGCCGAGGCCACTACTGCTTGCATCCAAAGAGCCAAGCAGAATATGCAAAGCGCAGTTGATCGCAGTAATCAACCTCATTGCAGTGTGTAGCACAAAGGTCAAATATGTCTTAACCTGACCTGTCCTAACTTAACCTAACAGAACGTATCCTAACTAACCATAACGTGCCGAGAATACTAATGCTGGACTCCGCAGAGTCAAGCAGAGCATATTAGAGTAATGTAGGGCGCGGAGATCCA
>NW_016908603.1:0-4362 GCF_001483705.2 Eufriesea mexicana | reverse complement strand
GAGCCCAGTAGAGCGCAGAAATCCAACGAATGGCAGTGTACAGCACAAAAGTCAAACCTATCCTAGCCAGACCCAACTAAACCAAACCTAACCAAACGTAATCTAACCCAACCAATCGTGCGGTGACCAGTGTTGCTGGACTACACAGAGCAAAGCAGAACATATTGGAGTAGAGTAGAGCGTCGAATCAGATATGCCGCAGAGTGTAACAGAAAGGTGAGGGATAACAAAATCTGTTCCAAACAAACGTAACGTAACCAAACGTGACGTAATTCAAGCTAATGTGCCGCGGCCACTATCTCTGCCCTCCCCAGAGCAGAGCAGTGAATATGAGAACAGAGTAGAGCGCAGAAATCCAACGAAAACCTGATTATACCACAGAAGTCAAAGATATCCCAGCCTAACATAGCCACATTTAATATAACCAAACGTAACCTAACTTAACCTAATCGGCCGGGAGCACTACTCCCGGCGCCAACGGAGACAAGCAGAGTGTGATAGCGCACAGGCGAGCGCAGAAGATCATTCAGTAGCACCGTGTAGGACAAAAGCCTGAGCTATCAATACCAGACCCAACCTAACGAAACCAAATCAAACATAACCTATCACAAGCTATATTGCGGTGACCAGAAATGCTGGCCTCCACATTGCCAAGCAGAACATATTGGAGTATAGGAGAGAGCCGAAATTCGTAGGTCGCAGAGTAAAGCAGAAAGCTCAGTGCTTATCAAATCTGGTCCAAGCAAACATAACATAACCAAACGTGAACCAATTCAAGCTAATGAGCCGCGGCCGCTATCTTTCGTCACCCAAGAGCAAACCAGAGCATACGAGATCACAGTAGAGCGCAGAAATCCACCGAAAGGCGGTTTGTACCACAAAAGTCAAAGATATCCCAGCCTAACCAAACCACACACAACATAAACAAACGTAACCAAACCTAACCTAACGAGCCTAGACCACAATCGCTGACATCACCAGAGCTTACCAGAATATACTAGAGCACAGTATTAAGCAGAAGTCCGCTGCATTGCAGTGCAAAGCTCAAAAGTCAAACGAACCCTACCCCAACCTAACCAAGCGTGGCATAACCAAACACGACATGACACAAACCAACGCGCCGGGGAACTATTTCTGGCTTCCCCAGCGCAAAGCAGGGATTATTAGATTGCAGCAGAGTGCAGACATCTACGGAATAGCAATGAATATCACAAAAGTCATAGTTATCTTAGCCTAACATAGCCAAGCATAGCACAACCAACCTACCCTACCCCAACATAACGTGCCGCGGTCACTATTACTGGGCTCCCCAGGGCAAACCGGAACACATTAGAGCACAGTAGACGGCTGAAATACACCGAATAGCAGTGTGTAGCACAAAAGTCGAAACTACCCTGTCCAAACACAACCAAGCGTAACATCAGCAGACGCATCGTAACCAAACCTTACGCGCCACGACCGCTATTGCTGGCCTCGCGACAGCTAGGAGAGCAGTGTATAACGCGGAAATCATCCGAACAGCAGTCTATAGCACACAAGTCAGGTATAACATAACCAAACCTGCCAAATCTAACATAACCACGGATAATCTAACACGACATAACGTGCCGCGAGCACTATTCCTGGTGTCCACAGAGACAAGCAGAGTGTGATAGCGCACAGAAGAGCGCAGAAGTCCATAGAATAGCAGTGTGCAGCACAAAAGTCAAAGCTACCCTAACCTAACACAACGAAACCTAATAAAACCGAATGTAATATAAATCAACCTAACGTGCGGCGACCACTTCTGCCGCCATACGAGAGTCGATCAGGGCATAGTAGTGCAATGTAGAGCGCTGGAGTCCACCGAACTGCAGTGTATAGCCCATAAGTCAAAGGCATTCTATCCTCACCAAGCCAAACATAACAAGGCAAAACGTAGCCTAACACAGCCTGTCGTGCCTAGACCACTATTGTTGACTTCGCCGGAGCAAAACAGGACATACCAGGGCACAGTAGAGCGCAGAAAGCCGCCGCATTGAAGTATAAGCCAGAAAAGTAGAAGGTATCCTAACCTAACCCGTCGTAACCTAACACAGCCGAGTGTGACCAATCCCAACCAAGCGTGTCTAGCCCACTGTTGCTGGCCTCCCCATCACCAAGCAGGACAGAATAGAGGAGTGTAGAGCGCAGTTGCCCATAGAATGGCAGTACATAGCACGAAAGTCAAAGATATTCCAACCTAACACAAACAAACCTAGCCTAACCAAACGTAACATGACACAACCTAACGGGCCGCGGCCACAATATCTGGAATTCCCATAGCAAAGCAGGGAATATCAGATCACAGTAGAGCGCAGAAATCCAGCGAATAGAAGTATATAGCACAAAACTCAAAGTTATCCTACCCAAACGTAACAAAGCGTATCATAACCAAACGCACACTATCTCAAGCTAACGTGCCGAGACCACCACTGCTGGCCTCCGCAGCGCCAAGCAGAGCATACTACAGCGGAGTAGTGTGCAGAAGTCTAACGAACAGCAGTGTATAACAAAAAGTCGAAGTCATCCTGATCAAATTTAACCTTACCTAATCTAACAAAACGCAGCCTATCTCAACCAAACCTACCATGACCGCTTTTGCTGGCCTCCTCAGACTCAAGCAGATACGAGTAGAGCAGTGAAGCGCACAGATATCGACCGAAAAGCAGTGTATGGCACAAATGTCAAGGCTCTGCTGTCCTAACCTAAGCAAACTCAACGTAGCCAATCGCATTCTAGCTTAACCTATCCTGCCGGAACACTATTATTGCCGTCCCCATGGTCTTGCAGAGAGCAGTAGAGCAGTGTAGATCGTAGAAATTCTCCGAATAGCGATGTATAGCACAAAAGTCAGGGCTATGCTATACTAGCCTAACAAATCGTAGCATAAGTAGACTTAACGTAACCCAACCCGACGTGCCACGAAGGCCAATGCTGGGCTCACAAGAGCTAAGCAGAGAATAGCAGAGCAAGGTAGAACGCTGGAATCGTACGAATAGCAGTGTACAGCAAAAAAGAAAGTGTTATCCTAACCTGACATGACCTACAAAAGCCTAACCAAACGTAACCAATCCGAACCTAACGTACCTAGACCACAATTGCTGGCATCCACATCGACAAGAAGCGCACATTAGAGGTGAGTAGAGCGCAGAGGTACATAGAATTCCAGTGTATAGCACGAATGTCAAAGAAATCCTTACCACAGCCAAACAAACCTAACTTAACCAAACTTAACCGAACGCAACCTAAAGCGCCGCGGCCACTATTTCTGGATTTCCCAGAGAAAAGTAGGTGGAGCTAGGTCACAGCAGACCGCAGATATCAGCCGAATAGCAGTGCACAGCACAAAAGTCAAAGCCACCCTGTCCTTACATAAATGAACGTAACAAAGCCAAACGCAACATCACACAACATAACGTGCCCAGACCACTATTGCTGACCTCACTAGAACAAACCAGATCATCGCAGAGTATTATGGAACGCCGAAATCATCCGAGCAACGGTGTATATCGCAAAATTCGGAGCCATCCTTACCAAACGTAGCCAAACATAGCCTAACCAAGAGCAACTTATCACAACCTAACGTGGTGAGAGCAGTATTCCTGGCGCCCACAGAGATAAGCAGAGCGCGGTAGCGCAAAGAAGTGCGCAGAAGTTCGTCGAACTGGAGTGTGTAGTACAAAAGTCGGAGCTCTTGCGGTAGCGCAAAGAAGTGCGCAGAAGTTCGTCGAACTGGAGTGTGTAGTACAAAAGTCGGAGCGCCCCTAACCTAACACTACGTGACCTTACCTAGCCAAACGTAATGTGACTCAATCTGTCGTGCCGCGACCACGACTGCTGGCCGCCACGAGGTCAAACGGAATAGTGCAGAGTACATAAGAGGGCACGAATCCACCGAATAACAGAGTACATCACGAAAATCAAAGCTGTACCGTCCTACCCTAACCAAACCTAACCTAACCAAGAGTCATCTAACACAGAAGAATTTGCCGCGATCACTATTGCTGGCATCCCTGGCAACGCAGAGCATATTAGTGGAGTGTAGTGCGCAGAAACCCATAGAATCGCAGGGTATGGCAGAAAAATCAATTATCCAAATCTTACCCATGCTAACGTAAACTGGCCAAACGTAACCTAACTCAACCTAACATGCCGCGGCCACTATTTCTGGCCTCCACAGAAACAAGCAGAACTTAGCAGAGGAGAGAAGGGCGCAGAAATCCATAGAACAGTACTGCGCAGCAGAAAAGTCATACATATCCAAACCGAAGGCAAACAAACATAACCTAACCTAAGGTAGCCAAACACAAAGGAACGTGCCGCAGCCACTATTTCCGGCCT
>NW_016908602.1:805639-806987 GCF_001483705.2 Eufriesea mexicana | reverse complement strand
AGAAAAATTAACAAATCACTTAATTTCTGTGATTAATTTATGAAATTTTATAATTGCATTGTAAAAGCGTACCTTTGCATATTTATCGTCTGCCAGGTAAAGAAATGAATACTGATTGTCTAATTAAAAGCGATGTTTGGGCTGAATTTATTAAAGAATGTGGAAAACTTTATTATTTGATTTATTAAAATATATTAAAATATATTATGAGCACATAACCAGAGTTAGTAAAGTGACATCAGAGTTATTTATGTTCTTGTTACTGAACTCGAGCTTCAAGTCTAACATCATAGACGGCTCTGATGTCAGTTTACTAACTCTGGTTATGTACTCCGAATAAATTTTAATAAATCAAGTCGGCATTGAAAAATTCTCTAATTACTCAATATCTGTGATTAATTTATGAACTTTTATAATTGCGTCGTAAAGGCAGATCCTCCAAGAACTTTCACATATATTTTTCGATATAAATTTGTCTTTATTTAATTAATTATTAATGATTATTCTACGCAGTGTTTGAATTGTTGATGAAGACGCCATTGGTTTTTCATTAATTACTATCCTTTACGTAATTAATTTATGAAACTTCTTGCACTCATTATAAAGACAATGTTCTTGCGAATCATCTCATATAACTTTTGATCACATTTTGATTCTAGTTTCGTTTAGTATTAAATATTTTCACGGAAGATTATGATGGTCGCTGTTAGAAATCATAGACGCCGTCAAACAAAAATTAATGTCTAACAATTTAGAGTTAAATTGTTGACGAAGATTATATAAGAATGTAGCCTGAAGTTCCAGTTTTGTATTAAAATTATAAAAGTTCATAAATTAATTACAGAAATTGAGTAATTAATTTTTTTTCACTGCCGGAGACCTTCTATCCTTTTCTATCCCCTCTCTGTCCTTGTCTGCCACGTGACGAACTCTTCGACGATCTCCTTGCCTATTCTATGTTCCTATCACTTTTCCGAGCAAATGGTTCAAAATCATAGATGGCGCTGATCGCAGGCGGTAAAATATTTATTCGAACTAGATACTAGAAATCAATTCGACAGTAGAAAGTTAATAAATTTCCTAGTTTTTGTAATTAATTCATGAACATTTATAGCTGCACAGCAAAGTTGGAATTATAGGTAACATTCTCATACAATATTTAATTTAATAATTAATACTTATATGGGCCATAGGTTTTGTATTTCCTGTAGTAAATGAGATTGCAATAGAAAAGTATTTTTCTTGCATAATATTCTTATTATTTTGTAATATATATATACTAGCATAAGAAAGCGTAAAAAATAAATTATTTTATTAAGAAATTTTATTTACAATTTTTTCATAGGCG
>NW_016908602.1:796465-805122 GCF_001483705.2 Eufriesea mexicana | reverse complement strand
CGCTCGACGCCAACTGGAAATTTCCTGCAGCCGGATAGGCTAGGTATTTTTGTAGCGGGAAAATGTTGCATCTTTGAAATAGCTATGTGATAAAGCATCGATTTATAATATCAAACGATGTCTCTTATATTTATTAATATCAATAAAGCAATTATAAATATATTTCTGTTGCAAAAAGTTCCAAATTTCTATAATAAATTCATGAACTGGAATTATTAATTATTCCATTAAACTAATGGAAAGAGAAACCACTTTTATCTTCGGCAATGGTTCAAACACTCTATGCAATAATCGCTAATAATGATTTAAACAACAACAAATTCGTATCCAGAATTATATTAGAAAGCTAGCTAAGGCTGTGCCTTTACGATGCAATTTTAAAGGTTAATGAATTAATCATAGACGAACATGAAGTCACAAATGAAGATGAGTGATTTTGTTCTTGGTAAAAAGAAAATGAAACTACGACGGTTATATGCTGAGGTACTTTCTATTCACTTTGAAAGTTTCACATATACACGTTAATTGTTAACGACATAATAAACAATGACATATAAATATTAGAATCTGAGTAGATGTCCGTATCACGGACCGTTGCGAAAAAAAAATGCGTCGTAATACATATCAAGTAATAATAATCATTATAACGACCATATATGTATGTAACAATATTTATAGACATATACACACTACTCCAAATGATTTTATTCAAATACATGAGTTATCCTAATAATTCTAGATATTGGTTTATCTTGCATCTACCTCTCTTATCATGCATCTCTTCGCCTTTCTCTCGTGCTAAATATGATAAGTTATTTATTCCCTATTCATTTTCCTTTATATCTTTATCATCTTCAACATCATCTATTTCATAATTTTCTACTTTCTTCAGTTCCTTTCGTGCATCACTCAATTTATTTTTTATCCTTCCCTTCATTGCTCTAAAAATATAAATATAAGACAGTCAATGAAACTTCTTACTGTCCATAACATAGTTATAATGTAAACAATAAACTAACTCTTTCTCCTTCTTTATAACTTCTAATTCTTCTTGAGTTTTTAATTCGTCGTCACTTTCCCAATCGCTATTGCAGTCTTCCTTCGTCTTTTTATTTGCAAATCTGAGTAACAGAATTTTTCGTTGCAAAAAATAATACTGTTAGGGCGAAATTCTGCAAACATATATAATTTTTACTTTACTGCTGCTGTTTTAGTCTTCGAACTGTCCTTTACTTCTTCATTCTATAAAAAAAGAGAAAATATTATATTTATATCAATTCTTGATATATTTTCTTGTAAATATTAAATTTACCTCATCTGCAAGTGCTTGTTCAAGTTTAAGCATGTAATATATAGCTTCTCCAGTAACTTTACAAAAGATTGTATGTTTATTCTGCAAATCTGTAATCTTGTATGAAATTCTTGTATGAAATTAACTAATACTTATTACTTTATTCCTCTTTTTATTTGCAAATATGAGCAACAAAATTTTTCGTTGCAAAAAATAATACTGTTAGGGCGAAATTCTGCAAACATATATGATTTTTACTTTACTGTTGCTGTTTTAGTCTTCGAACTGTCCTTTACTTCTTCATTCTACAAAAAAAGAGAAAATATTATATTTATATCAATTCTTGATATATTTTCTTGTGAACATTAAATTTACCTCATCTACAAGTGCTTGTTCAAGTTTAAGCATGTAATATATAGCTTCTCCAGTAACTTTACCAAAGATTGTATGTTTATTAAGCAAATCTGTAATCTTGTATAAAATTCTTGTATGAAATTAACTAATACTTATTACTTTACCCTTAGTGGCTGGCTCTTGCATATATATATTACTCATGATTGTAAGTCTATAATAATAAAAATCCTTTGTTAATAATATTTCACATCAAATCTTTAGTCATTTATAAATCAATCAATCAAATGGTTCTTTTCTCAAATAATCATTAGCAGTTAAGACGTACCATGTACTTCCTTTTGACATTGGCATTATTGGCCCAAAGAAATCCATGTGCCACAGTTCCATTATTCTTGCTGCTTTTATAGTTTCCAGGTTCCGATAGATATTTCTACATATTTGTACCTTAATGCAACATATATATTCTATATTCCATTTACCTTTACCTTTCATATTATAACATAACTATTACCAAGTGTTCATTCTCCATCTCTTCAATGATCCTCATATTTGCACGTCGATGCCACACATCTTTCTCTCTTGATAGATATGCTGCCCCTTTCCTGTTTCTTGATTCGACATAATTTGCATTTTCTCTTCTCACTGCCTTCATTCGAACTTCTCTCTTTTCTTCATATACCTCAGCTCCATCATTCTGAAATTTAACACATTGGCGATGATCATTAACATTGACCACTGATATTAATATTTATTTAGATCAGGAATACAATATACCTTTCAATCTCACTGTATTCTCTATGTCTATTTGTTATAAGAGGCCATCACCTGATTCAATTTTATTCTTTTGTCTGCCTAAGCCATCTTCATTTTCTGAATCTTTATTTGACCATCAAAGATTTTTATCTTGTATGTCATGCAGTTAGCCAACCTAGAATCCAATAGACATATTATAACTTACATATTTGTATTGCTGCTTCAATTTTTTCTCGCTATAAAATATAATTCTTCTACATCTAATAGCTCTACGCTGGTGATATTCCATGATTTCAATATTTTTCTACTGTTGCACGTGCCTGTTTATTTCAACAGAATATTTCCTTTTCACAACCAAGCTCTGCTATCACTAATAAAAGGTGGAAAAACAATGGCTCATAACTTACACAATTTTACAACTAAAGGTTATGTTAATAAAAATACTTACATTCTTTTCGTGATGCAGGCACACTTGCATGGACACAACAATGCATCCGGTGTTTGTTTGCAATCTTTTGTCATTTCCTATTCACTCTCCTGTTTACTTGGAGAAAAATTAACAAATCACTTAATTTCTGTGATTAATTTATGAAATTTTATAATTGCATTGTAAAAGCGTACCTTTGCATATTTATCGTCTGCCAGGTAAAGAAATGAATACTGATTGTCTAATTAAAAGCGATGTTTGGGCTGAATTTATTAAAGAATGTGGAAAACTTTATTATTTGATTTATTAAAATATATTAAAATATATTATGAGCACATAACCAGAGTTAGTAAAGTGACATCAGAGTTATTTATGTTCTTGTTACTGAACTCGAGCTTCAAGTCTAACATCATAGACGGCTCTGATGTCAGTTTACTAACTCTGGTTATGTACTCCGAATAAATTTTAATAAATCAAGTCGGCATTGAAAAATTCTCTAATTACTCAATATCTGTGATTAATTTATGAACTTTTATAATTGCGTCGTAAAGGCAGATCCTCCAAGAACTTTCACATATATTTTTCGATATAAATTTGTCTTTATTTAATTAATTATTAATGATTATTCTACGCAGTGTTTGAATTGTTGATGAAGACGCCATTGGTTTTTCATTAATTACTATCCTTTACGTAATTAATTTATGAAACTTCTTGCACTCATTATAAAGACAATGTTCTTGCGAATCTTCTCATATAACTTTTGATCACATTTTGATTCTAGTTTCGTTTAGTATTAAATATTTTCACGGAAGATTATGATGGTCGCTGTTAGAAATCATAGACGCCGTCAAACAAAAATTAATGTCTAACAATTTAGAGTTAAATTGTTGACGAAGATTATATAAGAATGTAGCCTGAAGTTCCAGTTTTGTATTAAAATTATAAAAGTTCATAAATTAATTACAGAAATTGAGTAATTAATTTTTTTTCACTGCCGGAGACCTTCTATCCTTTTCTATCCCCTCTCTGTCCTTGTCTGCCACGTGACGAACTCTTCGACGATCTCCTTGCCTATTCTATGTTCCTATCACTTTTCCGAGCAAATGGTTCAAAATCATAGATGGCGCTGATCGCAGGCGGTAAAATATTTATTCGAACTAGATACTAGAAATCAATTCGACAGTAGAAAGTTAATAAATTTCCTAGTTTTTGTAATTAATTCATGAACATTTATAGCTGCACAGCAAAGTTGGAATTATAGGTAACATTCTCATACAATATTTAATTTAATAATTAATACTTATATGGGCCATAGGTTTTGTATTTCCTGTAGTAAATGAGATTGCAATAGAAAAGTATTTTTCTTGCATAATATTCTTATTATTTTGTAATATATATATACTAGCATAAGAAAGCGTAAAAAATAAATTATTTTACTAAGAAATTTTATTTACAATTTTTTCATAGGCGGAAAATGAACACAAAATTAATAATAGATTAAAAAACTACCAAGTATGGGAGACGAGAATCAAACCACGGTCCTTTGCCATATGAATTTACATCTATCGCTATTAGGCCACGACTGTACTTGTAAAATGATGTAAATGAATCTGTAATTAAGGAAGTGATGATACTTTAATCGTAAATATCTTAAACACTATTGAGTAGTTGCCGCTATAATGATACATTTCCTTAAACTGCATGACGATATCTACAAACCTGCAAAGTATCAACTAAATGGATGACCCGAAGCACTTGCAATTTCCTTCTTTGCTTAATTCCTCTTCATTTAAATATCTTTTAAACAGATATTGCCCATTCTCTATTTTCAAATTCCAAAGACAACATTGAAAATTTAGAAGAGATAGGAAATATTCTAAACTTTGTGCGTAGCTCTTAGCTTGGTATCGTTTTCCAAAAATTATTTTCTGGAAAACGATACCAATTACCAGGTCTCACCACGCGGAGGTGGCTACGCATCGAGACCCGACATGCGCCCTAGTGGCGCATCCTACTGGCACTACCTGTATCAAAGGTACCCTAATCTAACTTGGAGCGAATTAAGTTAAAATGACTCTACCGACACTTTATTATAATTCGTGTCTTACAAAAGGGGTTTCGGTTCGGTATACTGAAACTCTACTGTCGCAACGCTAAGATATTTTCGAGTTCCCATAAAATAGGGAATGAAATATCAAACACGCGAGCTAATAGAAAATCGCGACGCGCCCGAACGAGTTCGCGATTATTCGAAAGACCGACTAGCCTAGGCGATGTACTCCCGTGTACAGAGATAACTTCATACCTCGGCACCCTCCCGATCGGGCCTAGCTCAATTCCAGTCACTGTCGCACTCGCCAAGACTTACACGTGGACCAAGGATAGTCCCTGAACCAATGAAACTTCTAGTGTCAACGCGAGGGCCCTGCTGGGCGGTTGCCGGCCAAGACAGACACTTCGCATCCCAGCCACACGGGGTAGAACTTAATCATCCCTGTGGTCTAACCGTAGATGGTACTAGTCCGTCAGCCAGCATGTGCCCGAGCCCAAGTCGCGTACGACTTAGGCAGCGGACCGCCCGGTCGAGGTCAGAAGACGCACTGATTCGAGGGGGTCACCCTGGAACCCGATGCATGACGAGATTGACAGTGACTGGAAATGAGTGTCGGAGACGAGTCGTGAGGATGACTTACGAAGCATGTACTTATCGAGTACACGAGAGCACGTCGCGTAGGCTAGTCGGTACTTACGAACGATCGCGATTATCGCGAGAACAATTATGTTCTATTTGCTAAACGAGGGGGATAAGAAAATGATAGAGAATTTATAAATTTCGCTCCAAATTAGGTAGCTTACCTTTGTACAGATAGCGCGCACATGATACTTAGTCTATGGATCTATCTTATGATTACTTAAAAGTAAACGCACGCATCGTTCATTGATGTGTCGCAAACAGAATCTTGAGAAACCTAAAAGCTAAAACAGAATATATTATTGTTAATATGTAGCTGAAAGGAAAGGGATTAGTACGAGGAAACCATCAAGGATAATAACCAAATGGAACGAGCAAGCCAACGACGAGACCTGAGCAACATAACTACGAGACAGAAACATTCCAACGGTGAGATATAAACATACCAACGAGGAAGCGCTCGAGTATTATACGAAATACTCGAACGCTCTAACGAAAACAAATGGAACGGAAGTCGTAAAATTTGTGAAAGGAAAGATTTAGCCAACGATGAGACATAAGTAAACCAACGACGAAGCATTCGAATATTATACGAAATACTCGAATGCACAAACAATGAAAACTAGAATGAAAGAAATAATATCTGAAATAAGAAAGATAATTAAAACCTGAAAGAAAAAATAATTAGTACCTGAAAGAAGGAATTATTATTAAATTATTCAAGAGAGCGGACAATGGTCACTGCTCTAGCCAACGATGGATATACAAATAAACCAACGACGAAGCATTCGCATAGTGTACAAAACACTTGAATGCACAAACAATGAAATCTGGAATAAAAGAAATAGAATCTGAAAGAAGAAATAATTAAAATCTGAAACAAAAAGAAAAAATATTAACGCGGCCCTTCCGAAGTCGAAGCACCAACTGGCTCGAGCCTGCACGCGGGCCCCTTATATAGCGGCGGCCGACCGGAGATCGGCGAAAATTTACGAACTTTACCGATTCCTTTAAAAGTTACTTTTCCGCCGTAATAACTAATAATTTATTAACTTTCTTGTCTTTTATCGTTAATATGCGTTGCAAACTATTTGTTATCAATGCTTTTAATTTGTTATTAACAATAAATTTATTAATTTATTAACTTCTTGTAGGTTCCGAATATATTCTAACACAAATACGTCGTTTGTTTAAGTAGTAGACAATAATTTATTAATTTTCTCACTTTTATTATAAATATACGTTGCGAGAAATTTGTTAATAACAATATCAATTCGTTATAAACAATCGGTGTAATAATATAAAAACTTTTTGCAAATTATAGTTACATTTTGACACAAATTCGTTCCAAGTTCAAGTAATAACCAGTAATTCCTTAATTTTTTCACTTATATTATAAATTTACGTTGTGAACAATTTGTTATTAACATTATTAATTTGTTACTAACGATAAGTATTATAATTTATAAATTTTATTTATGCTTTTGGAACATGAACTTCCGTGATGCATTTATGTGAAGCATTTTCATGCTTCATGCAATTTGTTAATAACAATTTCAATTTCTCGTTAATGATAAATTTCATAATTCATACATTTTTTATAAATTATAACTGCATTTGCACTTTTATACAATGAATTTCCATCATATGTCCATGGTATGTCAACATGTCTTTATTTCCTCTCTATTTTCGGCAAAAATGAAATATTACTCGAAAAGGAAAAATGTTACAAGATTTTATATTGCAAAATTATTTGTGTACCGAATAATAAAATTTCTTCTTCGGAAAAGCTTACAGAATACACTACTGTATAACAAATTCGTGTTAGATAAAGAACTTTTTCTAAAAATGCAAGAATATCCGTAGAAAGTACGCTTGGAGGCTTACGACTGGAGTATGGCTCTCATAGCGTGCATGCGCATGACGCAGAATGAGACAAAGTAAAATCGCAATAGCAGAACGTCGAAATTTAGTATTTCGAATCGCATTCCCTTTGGTAAATAGCCTTACTTGTAATTAACTTTTAATTTCTTCATTATTTTTAAATTAGCACCGATCATCGGTAATGTTGGAATCTACTTCTACCCTGAGTAGGTAACGTCGAAAATCACACTACCATGGTAAATTGCAGAGGGCGTCTTTACCATAGTCGGTATTTCAGAAATTTTCTTCACCAACTTCGATGACCAATTTACTTATTCAGCTGCACAAATAATTTTAATTATAGACATCGATAAGCTGGGCAAACTATTAACTAAAGATAATATTAAACTATTAATAAACTATTACCTATGACAACAATGAACCCCCTAACATACATACCTTTCACATAATGTTTCATTTCAATAAAAAATCTTGCGTTTTTAGAGAATCATTCAATTTTCAAAAACTAATGGCAATTTCATTTCGGATTTCTATTCAGGTAGGTAAGCTCTACAAGAATCATCCAATGGATATCACAGATTACATAAATATAAGAAAATATAAATATAAGACACTAAATAAAAAATCCTACTCTCTATAACATAGTTATAATGTAAACAATAAACTAACTCTTTCTCCTTCTTTATAACTTCTAATTCTTCTTGCGTTTTTACTTCGTCGTCACTTTCTCAATCGCTAATACGGTCTTCTTTCCATTCTTTCTTTGGAGGTCTAGGTGGTTCAACAACTGGCTGTGAGCTTAATTTTGGATCAGTTAAATGATCATGAGCTGAATTGTTCTTGCCACTAAACTTTTCATACAAATCGCATATACTTCTGCATCTTCCTATGCTTCCTCATCAAATGATAAAAGAATTAAATTTCTGTAACAAAATTTTGATTGCAAAGAATAATACTACCATGGCTAAATGCTACAAACATATATGATATTTACTTTACTCCTGCTGTATTAGTTTTTGAACGGTCCTTTGCTTCTTCACTTTCCTGTATTATTATTCTTGGTATAATATTAGAAAATGGATTGTTCAATATTTCAGTTTTTATCATTTTTGGAGGATAAAGTGTCCTATCATTCTGCAAAAAATAGGAAATATTATATTTATATAAATTCTTGATATACTTTTCTGTAAACATTAAATTTACTACACCTACAAATGTTTCTTCAAGCTCACGCATGTTATATATAGTTTCTCCAG
>NW_016908602.1:782978-795110 GCF_001483705.2 Eufriesea mexicana | reverse complement strand
TGAGATATAAACATACCAACGAGGAAGCGCTCGAGTATTATACGAAATACTCGAACGCTCTAACGAAAACAAATGGAACGGAAGTCGTAAAATTTGTGAAAGGAAAGATTTAGCCAACGATGAGACATAAGTAAACCAACGACGAAGCATTCGAATATTATACGAAATACTCGAATGCACAAACAATGAAAACTAGAATGAAAGAAATAATATCTGAAATAAGAAAGATAATTAAAACCTGAAAGAAAAAATAATTAGTACCTGAAAGAAGGAATTATTATTAAATTATTCAAGAGAGCGGACAATGGTCACTGCTCTAGCCAACGATGGATATACAAATAAACCAACGACGAAGCATTCGCATAGTGTACAAAACACTTGAATGCACAAACAATGAAATCTGGAATAAAAGAAATAGAATCTGAAAGAAGAAATAATTAAAATCTGAAACAAAAAGAAAAAATATTAACGCGGCCCTTCCGAAGTCGAAGCACCAACTGGCTCGAGCCTGCACGCGGGCCCCTTATATAGCGGCGGCCGACCGGAGATCGGCGAAAATTTACGAACTTTACCGATTCCTTTAAAAGTTACTTTTCCGCCGTAATAACTAATAATTTATTAACTTTCTTGTCTTTTATCGTTAATATGCGTTGCAAACTATTTGTTATCAATGCTTTTAATTTGTTATTAACAATAAATTTATTAATTTATTAACTTCTTGTAGGTTCCGAATATATTCTAACACAAATACGTCGCTTGTTTAAGTAGTAGACAATAATTTATTAATTTTCTCACTTTCATTATAAATATACGTTGCGAGAAATTTGTTAATAACAATATCAATTCGTTATAAACAATCGGTGTAATAATATAAAAACTTTTTGCAAATTATAGTTACATTTTGACACAAATTCGTTCCAAGTTCAAGTAATAACCAGTAATTCCTTAATTTTTTCACTTATATTATAAATTTACGTTGTGAACAATTTGTTATTAACATTATTAATTTGTTACTAACGATAAGTATTATAATTTATAAATTTTATTTATGCTTTTGGAACATGAACTTCCGTGATGCATTTATGTGAAGCATTTTCATGCTTCATGCAATTTGTTAATAACAATTTCAATTTCTCGTTAATGATAAATTTCATAATTCATACATTTTTTATAAATTATAACTGCATTTGCACTTTTATACAATGAATTTCCATCATATGTCCATGGTATGTCAACATGTCTTTATTTCCTCTCTATTTTCGGCAAAAATGAAATATTACTCGAAAAGGAAAAATGTTACAAGATTTTATATTGCAAAATTATTTGTGTACCGAATAATAAAATTTCTTCTTCGGAAAAGCTTACAGAATACACTACTGTATAACAAATTCGTGTTAGATAAAGAACTTTTTCTAAAAATGCAAGAATATCCGTAGAAAGTACGCTTGGAGGCTTACGACTGGAGTATGGCTCTCATAGCGTGCATGCGCATGACGCAGTATGAGACAAAGTAAAATCGCAATAGCAGAACGTCGAAATTTAGTATTTCGAATCGCATTCCCTTTGGTAAATAGCCTTACTTGTAATTAACTTTTAATTTCTTCGTTATATTTAAATTAGCACCGATCATCGATAATGTTGGAATCTACTTCTACCTTGAGTAAGTAACGTCGAAAATGACATTACCATAGTAAATCGCAGGGACGTCTTTGTCATAGTCGGATTTTCAGAAAATTTCTTGCACGTAAGAATTATCTTATCATTGGACTCCCCTCGATGGTAAAATATTTCGTAATGCATTATTTACCGTGGGAATAGTAGCTTTCTGTTACATTACTTTATTCATTGCTTGCGAATAAAACAGTTCAAAATGATAATTCTTCCCGTACTAACAGCTGATTCAATTCAATTTTAAAACAATTTCGCTGAAGAAATAGTAGCTTATCCTATTTAACCCGTAGTTCTTATCCTCGTTTATTTATTTATTTAATTCTACACGAAATACCACACTTTCCAATAAACTTAACAGTGACGAAATCTGTTCCCGAAAAATGTCGTATAAATCATCGTTATTATTAAATATCACCTGCGCAGAAGTATCAAACGTTTGAACCAAGAAACCGTGTTGGTGAGTGGAAATCCTAGGTACATTACTCACATACCAGCGTTAAGGTGCTGCAGGTGTTCGCATTATTGAGCTACGAATAGTAAAACGAAGGGTATATTAACATAGTATAAACTAATCACGACGCACATTGTCGACCTCTTTAGAAAACGAAGCATATCGATAAATACTCAGGAATTCGTGGAATTAATTACGAAGTCTCATTGTTCATAAATCACCACTTCGTTTGCATATAATTGCGCAAGGTATACCTATCAGGCTACGAAAAGCTCGAAGTTGGAAGATCATTCTGAAAATCTGCCTTCAAAATTCGCCTTTGGGATCGAATCAACGAATGTCCAAGTTGAAGCAAGTATATCCAATCTCTTATTAGCTTACTGGAACAAATTTTCGGCTACCATTTTCCAAGGCCATAAAATACCAGTGCTAAATACCCCTCGGGAAAAGGAAGAATAGAGTCTACACGTCGCATTAGCATTACCCATTTCCCCGATTCTCGAGCGAGACCCCACACCGTTTCGTTAACACGTGCTCGGTGGAGACCCGGTTCGAGCAAAAGTGAAAAGCAGCCTGGAAATCGACCACGGCCCCTGGAGTCCCGTACGGGGACAATGGCCGCCGATTAGACGACCTCTTTGGGGTGTTCCTTTTGCGAGGGAACTGGCGTGTACATTTGGGAAACGCAGGTAGACCAGGTATGCACCTGCGCACACCTGCGACGATCGGCTCGTCGGTGATCTCCACGACACCCGTGGACAGGTAAACGTAGACACCGACAGGGAACGAGAGGGGTCTACGAATCCACGAGCCACCTGTAATGTGTGTAACGGTACAGAGGAGCGTACGGTGGCGCCGAACGTTGGCGACGCGAACTAAAAGTCTTCTTAGGCGAGGTCGAACGGCCGCATACCACGATCCGGAATCGCGTCGAGAACGCAGTCGGTGTCCGGTCGTGCGGGAACGCTCGAATTGCGAAGGGAAACGAGACGTTTAAGGTGTCCTGGAATCGCGTTATCCGCCATCTCCAACGGCAAGTTCAAGTGACATACCCGTGGAAACACTGTGCACCTCTAATAGACACGAGGATCCATCGATCCTGCGCATACACGCACCGGTCGCGCCTCCGTTTTCCTCTCCGTTTCACTTCTCCTTTCCACCTTCCTCTCCTTTGTTCACTGCTCCCGGTACCATCCGTGGATCCTCGTGGCTTTGCTTCGTGATCGCGTGCACATCGTCAGTGAACGGACCATCCTGAACCCTCTGTGCTCGACCGATCTCAAACATTCCAGTGACATCGCATCGTTCTGCAAGGATTGGGTCGATTAGTCGGACCAGCGGGACCAGGATCGCAGCCAGGCTACAGGAGTAAGTAGAAAAAGCGTACGGTTTCCGCGGACATGCCGCTTGGAGACATCAACGCGCGGTGAAGACATGCACCTTCGTCCGTTGCGTCTCACCGCGTGTCGGACGCGTTCGTGATCCGACTGCGTTTCCGTCGATGACATCGGGATGACGAGAGTCGCATGGTCGACGGGTATTCCGTTCGTATGGAGACTGGTCTACGGTCGACCGATTTTAAAATGGCGCGGTGCACCGTGACACTCGAGCTACGCCAGGTATTCCTGGTCGTCCGGATGCTGTGAGCGGCCGAATGCCATTGGACGTACCTCCCAGGCCCGTATCCTTTCGCTGCCATAAACATGGAGTTTCGAGCACGCTCCCTGTGTCACGTTGCCGATCGAGGCAGACCAGTTCCTTGTCCGGGGACAACGGAATTCTCACGATCTCGCGCACACCACGCACACCGGTCCGATAGATTATTCGTCTTACCAGTGGAGGCTGAGTTGTAAAATGGTCGCCGGGGAAAGGGGACACGTAGAGGAACGAACGGGTTCCTTGGTGTCAGCGTTGATGAATAAAGACGCCCGATCGATGGAAATAATCGAGATTTTCAGGAATCCAAGTGTAGGAAGCGAAGAAATGACGATAGGTGGTAGGTAGTAACGATGAAGAAGAGTCTCTCGTTAGCTGGAATCGAGGAGATGCTGTTGCTTGCCGGATAGGGTACATTGTTTATCTGGTTGCCTCGTGAGTCATGGCTAATGCACGCTGCGATCACGTTTATTTATAATGATAGAAGCCGGACAAGGGAATTGAAATATTCTGGTTTTTGTTACAGGGATGAATTGTTTGATTCGCTTTTCTGGCCTTCGGGTGCTTCTAGACAGTTTATCTGAAACGTTCCCCATCGAGGATCTCGGAAATCCCACTGTCCTGGAAGCCTGCATACAGGCGCCTTAGACGTCGTTCGATTTTTAAATATTTCTCATTAGCATTTCGTTAATCGGATCGAGATACAGTTTGATCTAGATGCCCGATTAGGCGAAAGTATTCAAGGACAGTGAATCGTGTGACCTCCCGCTGTTGCTGGAGAAAGATAGTGTCCCGTTATTAACATTCATTCATGTCACGCAAAAGTTCGAACACGTTGGAGATATTAGCGAACGAAGTAGTTAACGAACTGCTATTCGATGCAGCAAGAAAATTTCTTCCTGCTTATTCGGAGCAGTGAAAGAATTCGATAAAATATCTCGAGTTATATTTTCTCCTTGCAACATATCGCATTTCTCTATTTTATTCCTTCAGCCTGCTGTTAGATTAACTTCGAACAAACCAATCTAGTATCACCGAAGAACATAGCTGTTTCCGGCTGACAAATTTTATTTACTCCCGTTGCAAATGATCCGGCAGTTTACGTAAATGGAGAGATCAACTAACCGTGGGTCCCTGCGGATAATCGTCGAGAAATCGAATATTTTATTTAAATTAAACACCGGGAATCGTCGTTCGTGGTCGACATTGTTTCGATTCTGTCGCGTCGTCGAGTGATGTGAGAAATTTCATCGGAAACGACGACCGAGCGTTAATTATACCTGTTGTTACGCCTGTCGCTTTTAAAGCTTCCAATCAGTGCATCGATAAGAAAGCAGACTTTAGGAAGCACTTTCACCGTGAATTTTAACTCGTTTCATATCATTCGCAATCGAACTTTCGACGAACGGGAATAGGAAATTTCTTCCAGTTACAGGCAACTGCAAATATTTGCACAACCCTCGACGATATTTGCGAAATGATCCCGGAGCACTGGATATCTTGCACGAATTAATTGGAAATAGAAGCTGAGATAAAACTACTGTTAAACCGATTCAGCTTATGATTTAATTCGTTAAAAATCCGACGCCAATTGGCAGTGTTTTGATTTATCCAGTGGAACACCGATTTAATTATAACTGTAATTCAACAAGGATTAAAACTCGTCGGCTATATTTTCGTGGAATAATGATCCTTAAAATAAGACATATTAATCTTCCTTATTAATTTTCATGAATTCTGCTAATCAAGCATCGTTAACACTCGAACAGCTAAATATTACAAAATTTTGTACCTAACTGTGTAACATGATGATGACATGTCACATGAAAAATACCATCCGAATTTTGTTGAAAGCAGCATTAACATTTTTAAAATAAATTTTTATATAATACTGTCTCGTTAAAATTGTTAAAAATAATATCAGTTATATTTTTCCTCTTCTCCTATTTCTGTTTTCTATCTTTCCAGTGTCAAGTCTCTGTCATATAATTATTTACGTGCGTTTCTATCGTCAAATATGTTTTATAGCCAGATTTATATCTCGCATGTCTTTGACAGGACTTGTAGTCTCTTTGCATTGAACGAATAAATAAATAATATACTCGGAAGTTCCTGATCTGGTGTTTAATTCCTTCGAATTAAAAAATGAAAGGATTGCCACCAATTTCTATTTGTGATTTACAACGATGTCGATGGAGATAAGTGATCTCTCGCGTGTCTTTTATTTCGATAAAGGAGAGGCGCGATTATGAATTACATAAGATCCTTGTATCACCGTAGTCGAGCTGCTGCTTTCTCTGTCTGACCTCGATACTTGCTCGACGAAACCCTGATTCTCCTCGATGTTAGATTCGGCTTCGTGCCTGCAGCTCGGAAAAAATCTCCAGCTCGTCGATTCTAGTAAACGCCTGATTTAACTACGTGTCTCTAGCAACGAGTATGCTTTCATCCTCCGATGGAACAAATAAAATCAGTTTTACGTCTGTCTCCGGACCTGCGATCGAAAATCTGCTTTGATCTCTTGCTCCTCGATGAAGTAAATAACGTCATCGCGCTGAATTCTGTCATGAACATTCATGAGTACCAAGTTCGCACTTCATCGGCACAGCGAGCTGATAAATTAGGTAGAAAGACGTTCACGAGTGGAAACACATGAACCCACTGTAATTCGAAGAATTGACGATGTAATTCGGATAATAACAAAATCCTGAAAAATTCCTCAGTAATACCAGTTGTTGCTCTAGCGAAGGAATCCACGGATTATCTAAGGTTCGAGTGTTTCTCAAGCTATCGACGAGTATATACGTCGAAAGCAAACAAAAGAGAGTTCATCGTCGATTCTCGCTGATCATGATTAAATTGTAATTGGTCATTAATAACTGTACCGCGTATAGGGCTATGAACTTCGAGACGCAAAGCTGCGTAGCTTGGTCATGAGTAGCGCGCAAGAGGTCGATGAAAGAACAATTACGTAAGATCTTGTTCCTTGTTACGATAATTTTTCAAAGGTCGTTAGAGAAAGCTTGCGAATTAGACTTCAACGGGAAGAATATTTATGTCGTATGGGAATCGCGCGGATTTTCCGATGGCGTAGGTAAACGTGTCGGACACAACGAAGAATAACAAGAGCTGGAACAATGCTGGAACAAGGAACGACAGAGCATTTTTCTTCTTCCTTTTGTTCCGCAACGTTCACGTTTTGTGACGCACAATTTGTCTTGCTGAACGATTTGACAGCAGCAAATTATCCATTTCAACGAAATGGAAGGCAATTTATTCGCTGCCCTGAAAACTTATTTCACCGTATCGTAGCTGCAATGACGATTTGTCGCTGTAATTTCGTATCATTTTCTGGGACGGGTCTGCCGTTCCATGTAAAGACCTTCCGATTCGAGTGACGCGAGGTCGCGTATACCGTGAAAAAATTTTCCATAACGCACCGTGCTTTCCGATGGAAAAGCAAATGACATGTCAATTAGCATTCGGCGTTGGTTAATGGGGACTTCGAAGTTAACGGCCTGAAGAACGACTATTATAGATTAGGAGGTAACGAAATTGTTTCGAATCGTTTAACATTTGCATTACAAACATTCACTGATGTTACAGGAAATATTAAGACGAGAGGATCGTAAAATTTAATCTTAATACTCGCTACATTTGCAGTATCTGTTGCTATCTATAACAGTTTCCAACGACTGCACAGGAACTAGACGCACTAAACTGCCACTGGTATATTCAGAAAGTCATTTCTCTGCGATGTATCTGACAGTATAAAACGGGATATTACCTCTTGGATATTTTCCAACTCGATTACTTCTATCAGGAACTACCCGTATATTTTATATCAAACTTTCGTTTACTCGCTCGTTACATTTTTCTATGGAAACTACATTTCTAAACTAACCCATGTTCCATGCATCTAAGAAACATTTAAATTTTTTATTTTAAGGGCCCCATCTTCTGTCTTTTAAAAAGTGTCATTCACCTTCTTCCTAATTTCACTATTGTACTTCGGTGTTACATTCATCGTTGTTAAAAGATCATTAAAATCCTTAAATACCCCTATCAAAGTCCCCTTACCCTATCATCATCAAGCTTTTCTTCCAAAATTAACCGTGTCATCCGTAACACTGTGATCCATTTTCATAGTTCATTCACCTACCCCACAGACTATACTGTCCAAAAAATTTGTCACGTCGAGCACACAACGTTATCTAAACCATAATCTCTGACGCCTGCAGACGTAAGAGCCTCTGAAACCCTTCGCTCCTCGCACCTGAGCAAACAATCTTCTTAAACGATTCGCTTCATTAATAATTCACGGGTCGAAGATATTCGCTCCACGAAAGACAGGAAACGTAGGAAACGTTGGAGCAAGACTGTGATACGGATGATTCATAACGAGTCGTTAACTCTGGCAACCCGGGATAGAGGTGTAGACGCGTGTGCAGAGGGTCGCGAGCATCGATCATGCTGGAACAGATCGCGGAGTAAAAGTACCACCTGGCGTCCTTCTACTGTACTCACGCTGGAATGTATTTTGCAATCTTATGCTAATTTGGTTAGTCACCCTCGTGGTCACTCGGGTCCCGTCGATACTCAGCATTCGCAGAGTACACCGTCGACGGAATAGAGGAGGCGTCGCCAAGACGAAACGGGGGAACAATGGCGACAGCAATTTGGCCTTTCGACACCATCGATTGTCCATTGTCCTCGTCCTATCCTTAAGCTCGTCCCATTGACTGCGAGGAAACGGCGATGATCGTTAACCGATCGCGTGCGATGGCTTTTTACAGTGACATTGAAATGTTTATGGCGGCTCGTACGGTTCGTTGGAGGAACGGTGCTAGGTGGCACACGATTCGTTTTATCGGTAACATAAACTCACTGCCAGCCCGAGACTCTAGTTGCAACGAGGGGTTATTGATGAACATAATCAGTGCTGGAACGGAAGATGTTTTCATGAGATTGCAGATGGTAGACGTTGCTTCAGGATGGTAATGGCGGAATGGAGGATTTGAGACGAGCTGAGTGGCCGATGGAATTTCAGCTTCGAATTTTCTACCTAGGGGATGAAAACGTGTCTTCGTTTTCCTAGAGGTAAATTCTAACCACCTCGAGTATCGATATTGGCATAGGTAAACGCGACGTGTAGCAGTGTCTCTCAACCTATGTGTCGTGAAAGATTCGTTAAAATTTCAGTGGTGATGAAAATATTCCATATTTTGAGAAATATGACTCGTGTGCTAGTCGATAGGCATATAAATCGTGCTATACCAGGAATTTGCTAATTCTTCCACCGTGTGACAAAAGTCCTGTTTTATACGAAGTTTACCTGTATGTCTTTTTCATCTCTGGAACGTGTATATCCGGTTATTTCTATTTTTAGATTTCGTACTAGGGCCAGTGGACAATTCTGCATGTACAGTGTGTGCTATCGAGAGTAGAAACAGTCACTCCGAGAAACTTCAACGTAGTTGTTGCCGAAGTAAACCGCGAGGAGAACCCAACATTGAATATGCACTTTATCGGCTGCCATTGTATTCATAATCGTTCTCTGAGTTATATCGTACACAAAATGATAAACGACATGGTGTTTGCAGAATTAAATGTCGACGCTATAAACGCGTTAGTCTCTATTCTCTCTTTCTATCCATTACATGGAATATTATTAAATACAGATCGTGTAAATATTCCAAAATTGCGCGACAGCCTGATGACAGCGAATAGCTCGCTCGAGTAGCTCCTGAAAAGATGACGAGAGAAAAATTTGTGACGTCTCGATGATTATACCTCGACTTTCTACTTTGACACGGGATTCTGATATTTCGTGGATTCGTAAATGGAATCCTGGAAACAAAGCCTGATACTTTATTCCGCGCACGAGGGTACTAAATTTGCGGGGAAACCTGAACGTTCCAGTTCGCAATGCTGAAATATTCTATCGGCGTACGAAAATTTTACGCATCGCGGGTTAAACTTTTCTTCCACTTTCTCCTTAACAATAAACAGCGAGCATTTCAACGGTCGTCGTTCCCGCTCGCGTTCGGCTCGGACAGAGAAGCAAGCGGATAGAAACGATCGTCGTTTCTTCATCTTTCGCGGCTGAGTTTATTTTCTTGCGACAGTTCCGGTATTCCGGGAACGCGATCCAGTCGATTTCAGTGGCGATCGCTTTCCAAACGCCACGTGGAAAACGCGAGCCATTTTCCTTTTCCACCGTGGCTACGTTTCCAGCTGGAATCGTGAATCATACGAACGATATCTCGGTTTCCTGAAACGGGCTACCGTTTCTTCACGCAAATACGGAACACTTTGCGACACTTCCGGTGTTTCTAAAACGCCACGCGATGGGTATCAATGGCTTACCACGCGAACTATATTATATACCTTCTGGAAAACCGCATCGATCTTGCGAAATCTGGAAAAGAAAATATGACATGTCAAATTCGTCGACGGTTCACTCAAATTCTTTCGTTCCACGTTTTTTCGCTTTTCGCCTGTCTTTCTACACCGTGCTCTTTCCCGAAAAAACGACACGGATTTGAAAAATCCGCATACCGATTGGTTGGCCATAATTCAAGGTCGACGCGAGCCAACCATCGTGGAATTCGTCGATTCCTCTGCGTGGTAAACACGATGTCGAACCAGCGACCGATTTATATTCCCACCACGTTCTAAAATCTAAGGACACGACTCGTGTACGTAATCTTTCTTCCATCTCGATCCGGAAGATGGAGGAGTTGGAGCCTCGATCGAACTTATCTTCTTCGAGCGCTGCTTCGAGCGTGGGCTGTCATTGATACCGGAAGTCGAATAATAATCAGCCGGTGCACGGTGCTTCCGACTTGTCGATATTAGTTTTTCCGATCACGTACTCGCAGAGCCTATGACGTCGACTATGTCGTTAAGGATTCGTGCGTCGATCCTCTGATTACGTTCTCCGGTGATAATAGCTGCTGGACAGGGGAATATGCTTACGCGGGGAACGTGTTCTTCTCGTCGACTAAATTTAGAAAATCGAAGTATTTCGAGTTATCTCGGAAACAACGACAGATCGATGCTAATCGAATTCGTCCATTTACATATGTTTGTACCGGTTTGTTTTTAGCGACTTTGCGCGTTACACGGTTGAGTGGATGGTAGATCAAGAGCTTTCAGAAATATATTTTGCAAATATACTTTACGAATTATTAAGGTTCGCTGATGCCTTAAGAGAATTCAAGAGGATTCATACTACGATTAATTAAACTTGGGCTAATACCGTTTCCTCTTGGTAATTAAATTCACGACGACGTTCACTTCCTCCGTGCTAATTGTAATTGAATATTTCGTTGGAAAAATCGTACGGTTAATTACGTTCTACCTGCTGTAATTAATCATCGTACTCGTACGAATCGGTGATTTCGTTGAATTTTATTTTAAGTTTCCTCGCTATTCTCATCTCTGCGATCGAATTAACGACAGAACTGAATTCTTTACAGCGAGAGCAAGACCAACAACCTCACCTGCCGGTGCAAAATGAGGGTAGCTTATTCTCTTTGGACAGTTCTCTAACGTTATCCCAAGATGTACTCCGAGTGGCAAAAGGTGAGTGACATTTTCTATAATACAATCGAATTTACATCTATCGAGAGAAAAAGTAATTTAAATTTACCCAAAATATCGCAAAACTGCAAGATTCGTTTTTCCATTTTTCTAAAAGAAACTGTTATTATCCGGTCGTTGTATAATATATACGTAATCAATTATTGCATGGTCGAGGTCCATGATCTAAACGATTTTCTGGATCATAAATCGTTAAAATGCTCCTCAAATATTTTTAAATGATATTTCTCGAACCGTAAAAGAGTATAAACTGTATCGAATTACTTTTGACTGCTTCGTGATTGCACAAAGCTTACATAATCGTCCTCTTCGTGATCGAAACCATTTAATCAAACTGCTTAAAATGAATTTAGTATTAAAACCACCTACGTGTAATTTACAAGCGAGAAACAGCTTTCTACAAAGAATTTTTAATTTTAAAACGTTTCCCATTGCAAAAGCCTGTTTGATCCGTGTAATTTTCCAAAAACTCCAGGAATGCAAGAGGCTAGCGAACATACTTTCTAATAATTTTCCATTTTTACGAATATTTAACATATTTCCGCTGAAAACGAACCTAACTCTACTTCTCGTACCCAGCAGAGACTCTCACAATTTGGAATTTTTTCACGATCCAACGGAGGATACCCCGGTGCATAAAATCTGCCATTTTGACCAGTTTCACGACCATTACGGAATCGTTCCTCGAATCACAAAAGATTAAAAAGCGCGGCAACTGGTTTGCAATAAAAAAAAAAAAAAAAAAA
>NW_016908602.1:761241-782673 GCF_001483705.2 Eufriesea mexicana | reverse complement strand
TGCAAAAAAAAAAAAAAAAAAAAAAAGGGACATTGTATTCCAGTTGTTGCATGGTTGCACAATGTTTACGTGGTCAGGATCGTAGCGAGGATTGTTGCGTGGTTGGAGTCAATGATCTGTGCACACGCAATTGCGTCGCCGTGCAAGCCAGCCACTTTCGAATGCCTTTGCGCTTCGCGTTGCCTCGTCCGGCGACCTAATCGCGGCTCTGTTCGCCTGCTAGTGCGTTTGCTCGTTGCTTCTCGCTTCGTTGCCCCGAAGACAATCGGCGAAAATATGAAAAACGAGTGGTTGCGCGAAATTGCGTGCAACGTTTCGACGATCGCGCGCTATCTCGCGGAGAAATGCTTCTCACGTGTCGCTGTACCACTTGTGCAACTTATGACTTTCGGTAGGAGAACAAATGGAGCCTGATTGTCTGGCGAGGAATCCCGCGGCTGCTCCAGTCGCACGTGCGAGATGCAGCCGAGCACAATGCTTCGGCCATAGCCGGCGATCTCGATTTTATTTAGCTAAACTCCGTGTCGGCTAGTAAAATCGAAATTTGTATTTCGAACGAGGGAATGAATTAGAAAGTACTTAGAAGGAGGCAGAACGAAATCGACGATAAGCCACGCGATATTCAGTAATCAGAAAAGGAAACGTGGCGCATTAATTATCGAGGCTGAACCGGCGTGCGTTGCGTTGCTTCAGTTTCCTATAATATTGGTTACGCTAGTCGCCGACGATGTCTTCCTCAATTATTCCCGAGCTCATTACCCGTGATTGGGCCCGTGTAATACCGACCCGAGTAAAAGTGAGAACGCCGGCGAATCTGCCCGGTGAAATTGTTTCGGATACCTGCAGCAACCTCGCTCCTCCGTTAATTTTGTCCAACGAGAGACTTTTTAAACAAACTTCGTTTCCCCGTCGGCTTACCTAACTTTGTCTCACTTTTTACACCGGCGTGGAACGAGAGGAAATTTCGCCGACAAATTAACCGGCACGAATTCTAAAAGCTCGCGAAGCCAATCTCTACGGAGTAAGTCGATACTTTTCGAAGGAAAAATTGTACAAAGCGAGAGAAACGTCACATAAACTTGCAAATTTCACTTGTTTACCGTGATCGCCGACACTGTTTTTCTTCCAACACCGAGACGTTCTAAACTGATCGAAGCACAGGTGACTAAACAACGGACCGCGAGGTACCGACGTCCGCGAAATGGTTCGAGCACTTTGCCAAAAACGCGACGAGCTGTTCGAGAAACGGAGAGAAGAAAGGAGATGAAACGACGATAAAACTGGACGAAACGACGTCGAGCCGATCTCGATCGATCTCTCGATGTTAAACTCGTATGAACGCGGGCTGAACGGTTCTGCGAACACAATCGGTTTTTACCATCGACAGGCCAAGCCGCTTCTGCAACTCGCCACGGTGGCTAGTTAGAGAATCGCTTCCCGTTCGCGGCGGCCGCAGCCTATATCCAGCTAGCTCCACGTAGGCGTACGCGTATTTAGCGCGTAATTTATATAAGAAGAGAGGCACGCTTGGTTCCACCCCAAAGCACTTCGATCCACTGGCGCCTGCACTTCTTCTTTCGCCCGTTTCCATATGAAAGTGGGCGAAAATATCCCCTGGAACGTCTTTGCTTTCGAAATATTTCAGCCTGCCCACGTAGCCGCGCGTTAGATCGTCTTGGATCGTTCGTCGAAAGGGAAACTAGAGGAACGGTTTCGCGGAGACACGTAGCCAGGATTGGCCAATTACCTGCTGGTTTCATTAAAAAACCGCATACGCCACTGTGCATGCACAGCAATTGTTGCGGAGAAGAGGCGTATAACTTCCAGTGTTGCATCGAACATCCTCGCGTCCGGATCGCGGAACTCGATACCTCGTCGTGGAAGCAACGAGTTTCCTTTTGTCGTCTCTTTTGGCAGCCCTGAAGGGTGCACAGGACTGTCCTCTTCGTCCCGTTGCGTCGTACACGCTCGTCAGAGTCCCTCTCGTGTTCCGTGCCAGTGGTCCCGTGTAGCTTCCGTTTGACCCCGTTTCGACGATCGGTTTTTCCGAGCAAGTAGCACGGATCAAGGAAAGCCCCAGCGTGGAAAGCAGGATTTTTCATGAGGTTTTCGGGCTTCGTTCGTAGCGGATGCGCGACGCACCGAGTGAATACTTGGCGGTGTTTATCGTGGAATACGCTGGAACGTGTTTGTACGTGAAACTAGCTTGTGAAACGAGTCGAAGGACAGCGGGATCGAGAAGAGGAGGGACGTGGAGAAAGAGACGTCTGTCGCGGAGGAGTCGCGCTTGCAAATAGAAAACTCTTGGGACTGTTGATGCCAAAGAATGGAGTTTCGACCGTTGCTTTGGGAAAAGGACGATTTAATACGTCAGGGAAGAACAGTGTGATCTGATAAGCTAACCGAGGAGGATTTAATTAAGACAGGCTTAACGGAGAAGCATGACGCTTAGTGGGTGAACGATCGAGCGAGTAAACAGGCTTAGGCTATTTAAATGACCAAAGTGACGAGTGTATTTAGGATTTGAGAGGCTGACAGTCGGTGAACTACGTGTACGTATTCCCAAAACGTCCCACTGAGTGACCGTTAACGCATTCTATGCGAGCAGCACGGATTTTTCGAGACTGGTGACCCAATGTGCCCAATAGTAATCGTCTCAGTGGCCTCCTAACTTCTTTAAACTGAATTGAAAATGCGTGCCGGTATTGTGCCAGACGATTGTCTCAAATCTCGACCGAACGTGTCCAGGTTCTTAAACGACCTGAACTTCTGACCATTCGAGCTGTCCGATGATCGCTTAAACGGGACATCTTTCCATGATAAATGTCCCATCCGATAGTTCGAAACGTCTTCCTTTCTCGGCGATCAGCCTATTATAATGATAAAGACGGAGACGAAGTGCAAGGATACATGGTAATTCGAAAGGACGCTTGTTCGAAGAAGACACGCGAATTCTTGCGACGATGCTGACACAGAATGAAAGCAAGGTCACTGACGTCTGCTTTTGACTAGAAGACATTCTTCAGGGACGACTTTGCGGCCGGGTCATGTTTGCGCAAGCTTTCTGCAAATAGAAAGAACACCGACGTCCAATGGATAGGGGTCTAACTGTCTGTTAACCTTGAACCTTGGCGCACTTTGCATTTCCTCGCGATAAAGGGAGACGACTCCAAGGAGACGCAATTTATCGACGCGATTCGACATCGCTTGAGGAACGCGCAGATGATAGAGACAAATTTGGAAAAATGTTACAACTAGACTATGTTACTTGATGCTTAGTTTCTGGTTAGACGAGGAACTGGTACCTAACAAAACTCGCATGATCAGAACCGATAACAAGGTCAGATCCAAGCTAATTCCCGGTACCCGGTGTTAATTGGTGTTAAATGAAACTGGCACGCGTCGAAACCCCCGGTACCTTTGCTGAATTACGTGCTTCGTGGTCTGTTTGTGATTTAATTAACGTTCCCGTTATTGCAGTTCATAAAAATGTCTTCAACGCAACATTCCGTCGTTCCTGGAATATTTCTAACCGCGAGCCTAAACAGTCCGATCGTCCATTTCGAACGTTTTACGAGCCTCTACCACTCCTCGGGATAGAAAGTGGAAAACTGGATGACTCACGAAACCTCTCCACGTATCAAATGACTTTAAACGTGCCTGGACGTAACTCGCGTACATCGAGTGCGTGTCGTCCGCACGACTGCCGGGGTCAAACGAATTCGACGATGTCGATCGAGATCGGCTCTTGAACGAGCAACGACGAGGCGACTGCGATTCGCCTTCTTCGGGATTTCGCGCGGTCAGCATCGAAGAAAGTCAATAATGTCGATTAAAATCGAACGCTGACCGGTATACACAACATGGAGTCCGCGATAGCGTGTAGCAAGAAAGCCGAGCGCAGGTCTACGCGATCGTCGACCTCGAAGAATCGGTTTTCGTCACGAAACACGCGCTCGGAAGCTTTCTACGCCGGCGTGGAACCGTTATCCGTTCGACGCGCATTGCATAATTCCACCGGCCCAGACCCAGATACAAATTCCGCTCCAAATTCCAGCGGATCGACGGAACGCGTTAGAAGGCATCATACTTCCGGTCGTCCGCGGAACCTGGACCAGAGCATCGGGCCGGAACATAGCCCGAAATCCGGCAAACAACCCAGCCAGGAAACGTATCATACCGTTCCTCGAGACGTCGCGGTGTCTCGAAGAGAGATCCTGCGAAGATGCAGCAAGGAGAAGGAAAGCCCGTCGAAAATGTCCGACGGTTCCCGTCATCGTTGGAAACGAACCGTGGACGTAGACGATAAGGATCAGCAAGAGAGACCTAGAACCCTACCTTCCATCGCTAAGAGATCGCACAAAGATCCCGGAAAGATCGCGCAGTCGACTCTGGGTTACAGAAAGATCTCTAGACAGGACATATTACGCAGACGAGCGAGCGTGGACGTGCCAGTCGGCATCTCTCGCGGAAGAGGCCACGGAGAGGAGAAGGTAGAAAGTTCAGAGGTGAAAGGTGCCACCGCGAAGTCCTCCTCCAGTTTCCCGAAGAATGTCCCGAGGCCGAGAAACCCTGGGTGGGGCAAAGAGGACGAGAGAGAGTCCAGGTCAGTCTGTGATTTCCTGGCAGTCACCAGCAAGCTGCAGGACATTACCCGCGGCCTTGTACCGAGACCGTCGACCTTGCCCAAGATAATTCACGCGTCGAGATCGGCCAGAATCGGTGAGGATTGGGCCAGCCCTAGGCTGGCCAAGGATGCGGTGAGGAAGGAGCCGCCTGTTTACGGGAGAATACGCAGAAGAAAGACCTCGTTGCCGTCCAACGCGGGTACCATCAGGAGTTCCTTGCTGTCACTGAACACGTTGACCAGGTATCCGAAACCTGGCAGCATACACGTGAGAGAAAGGGCTGTGGACGTGGAGTTTCGAACGACTACGAGACATCTACGTGATCCCGTACCTGACACGCCGTACTATTCAGCGACGTTACCTATCGTTGACATGAGAACGAATTCCCAGAGAAATGCGATTTACGCGAAAGTATCTCGAAAAACGTCGAAGGGCCTTCAGAGCCACGATAACAAGACTGATTCGAAAGATGGTGCTGACGGTAGGATCGAGGCTGAGTTAGACTTTGGTCACAGGACCATGTCGCGCAGGAGGATCATCGAGAACACCAGGGACAGCTACGGGGAACAGAGCAGCTCAAAAACCGAAGACTCTGTCGAAATTCAAACAGAATTTCACTCAGAAAGTCATCAGTCGTATCAGAGCAGGGACTTCGACGTATATGGGAGGCAGGAGCTGAACGAGATCCATGCTGATCGATCGAAAGAGACGGACACGGCTGCGACTGGTGGTGACAGACGGGATTCTCGTTCGGAAAGCATCTGGACCAGGTCCAGGGATGCGGCTAAGAGCAGATCGAAGTCTCAAAGCAGGCTGATCGAAAACTTTCGCTCGACTCAACGAGAGATCGGTGCAGCGACCAGGTTGGCGACCACTCTTCCCAGTTATGTGAAAAGTTCGAGAAAGTGTTCGACCGAAAGCCCGCCAGGGATCGGCTGTCAAGGAAAATTGCCCAAGGAATCGGGTATCTCGTCGAAGCAGAGCAAAGAGAGATCCAACTACGTGAAAAAGTCTGCCACCAGTCATGTTAGGGCCTTTAGTGACGCTAATAGCGGCCGATCCAACTCGCCGGTCACGACATCCTCGATTTTTGGATTCTGCACCGGTAAAAGGAAAATTCTATCTTCGTCCAACGGTGCAACGAAGGCTGAAAGTGTCTCGACGTACCCAACGTGGAACGTGGAAACGGTTAGCATCGCCTGGAATCGTTCTGACAGAAAAATTTACACCATAATTGCACGTCCTCGTTAATTCTTTCCCGAAATGGGCATACAGAGAATTCCCGAGATTCTGAATCCGATTCTTAGGATTCTATTTCACCGAATAATCCGTACGCGATCGTGTACGTGGAATTTCTTGGTGGTGCTCGTGAAGAAACTTCGTAATATTTCTATCCCCTTTCTCGAAGCAATTCTTGAGATATTCGAGAGTGCTTTGGTCCCCGGTTATTACCAGAATCGTTGAAACTTTATGGATTAAATACCGCGGCAAAGTGTCTACAAAGTATATCCGTAACAAGGAAACGATCTCCATCATGCTTCCCCACGTTGCTTAACGCAATTTACCGCGTTTAATTTCCCTCGTGGCTTTCCAGGCAAATTTCATTAGAGAACTGTGCTTTTGAATCACGTCATTTTATCATCTCGACTCGCGTGTCACGAAAATATCTCTTTTCCAGGGTGAATTGGTGTGGTTCGACCCTGGTGTCGGCCACGTGTTGCCAGGAGAGGTTCTAGAATATCACAGGGCTGCCAACGTTCTCTCGGTGCAGGCAGTGATCGCTGGAAAGGTATGAAATTAATTTACATTTCCACAGTTGTAAAAACCTCTGGCTGAATGAACGTCGTCGAAACGGAATGACGACTGGAAAGGGGACAGCTCGAAGCGCAAATTATTCGCGATTCAAACGATCAACCGGATAAGTTATGCAAGATCTGTGACACAACCTCGATTATGATGCATGAGGCAGAAACGCGTTCCACGGATCGACGTTTAATGACGGACAGTACGTTTCTTTTCCCGGCTGAATAGGAATCGGATATTTACCGTTCGCCCCGTAGACGGGTTAACAATGAAAGCACGCTACGCGTTATTATCTCCAAGGGATAGAGGAACACGATAGACGTGTGTTAGAGAGTATGCGCTAGTCAACAATACTAGTTGGCCACTTCGAGGCCAAGGAACAACCGGTTATTCTGCATTTCCTTAAAGCGAGACTCGCTTCGGGCGGTCGGTCGACGTTCTTACTATGTTCCATTGACTTTTTTGCCGGGGCAATTTGGCGCAGTAACAATGGCAACTGGCGACTATTACCGTGATGACCCAGGTCTCGGTGTGGGTGGTTGAACATATTTCTATTTATCCAGCTGTTCGTGAAATCTATTTCTAGACTCCGCGTTCGATGCCTGTCATCCGACACATCTGACAGCGAATAGCTCGTAATCGTGGTATCAGCGTGAACACGCAGGGAATATTCCAGAATATTCGTTCGTAGGTTCCAAGAGAATCCTACGGAACTGTGGACATATCTCAAAATACCTCTGCACCACGTTCGATGCTTGTCATCTATGTTTGACAGCGAGTAACATTGATCGCGATATCGACGCGAAGACAAGGAGAATATTGGCAAATATCGAATTCCTGAGCACTATACGAAACTGCGGAGATGTGAGAGTAGCCTTGTACCTCGTTCGCCAAGGTGTCGCAGGAAGAGGAACGAAAGGCGTTGCAAGAGAAACGAGATTTCCGTCGTGGGCACCGACCGGGGTAGTCAAATGCGTCTGGTCCCGGCTAGAAAGTCGAATGAACCGTCGAATGCCGTGCATACTTGCTGAAATACCGCGAAATACTTCCGCGAAAGTGGCCTGAAGTACCTTGGAAAATTACGTCCACCGGCTGACAGAGCGATGTATCGATCCCCGCGTGAAAGTGCATATCGAAAAGGGGCAGCGTGCCGGCTGCTTGCAACACCTTCTTGCACTTTCAAGCTCCAAGGACATTGGCAACAATCTTGTCCCCGGGTTTTTCGCGTTCCCGTCTTTCACTTTCGCGAATTCGCGTTTCTTCCTTCGCGGGTATCTTCTGGGATTGTCCGCGGATCCTTGGTGCGTCAGTGAAGCTATTGACAGATTCCATTTTGGTGAACTCAGTGAAGTAACTGGACGATAATCTCTCGCGGATATCACGGATGTTCGGATGTCTAATTTCTGAGGATCGGTATGATTAACTTTCTAACTGCTGTGTATACATGGCATCGGTATAGGAGTCATGGTCGTGTTTGACACGTGTTTGACAAATGATCCGACTGTCTTATCTGATTCTATATAATAGAAATCTGTGATAATCGATTGGTGTTGTATACAGCAAGCGAAGTAGGAATAAATGGTAGAATCGCTATAATAATTGGTAATCTATCTTCATTTATAGGAAGTTCGGTGCACTTTAGTATTCCAAGGATTAAGCGATCGTGTTTTATTGACAGTAGACGAGAAATCGTTAGGTTTCTTTCCAGGAAAATACTTCAGTCATTGTTCGCTTGAGAAGCTGTTTTACTTCCACGTGATAGGAACTAGTGGCGAGTTACAATAAACAGTTACGCCAGCGTCTGATAATAAAAAAGGGATAATGGGATCTGGATCTTTCGCAATTTTATGTACGCGACAACCGCGAATCGCAGTCGAACAGCTGAACTTATTGTTAGTATCGATTATTTCTCGGTGTGTTGGTGTCCCGTGTATTCGATTCCTTGATGCATTGTCGTGCATTGGTAGCGGAGTCTAGTTCAACGCTGTCCCATTATAGATAGCGATGCACAAAGGCGTAGAAGTGAGACACTTATAATTAACTTTCCATGATTCCACCGTCGCATTTCAGTTCCACTAATTGCGCAATTACTATTAGTATACGTTTAATAATAATAATGATTCCATCGTGTAACGCTGTGATACCCATTCTATAAATACCCCCTAATAACGAGCGAGACATTTCCTTTCTCTAATTGCTTAACAAATTAACAATCTCCCCTTCGTGCGAGCGACTAACGCTTAGAAATTCGACGAGAAAGGGTGGATCGAAAATTAATTCCATTGTGCTGCCGTAATTGATGTTAGAAAATATCCAAGGAAACACGGTTCTCCATAAAAAATGATCCGAGTCGTTAAAGTTGGTCTCGAAATGAATAATGAAAATCTCCCCTTCTCTTGCTGCACGAGGAACTCTAAACTAGCGTAAGAAAGAACGCTTTCAATTCATCATCATAGCACCATGAAGGATTCGAGAGTTCATTAAAACTTCGTAACGGGATCGGTTTCTGTTTACTACGACAGAGCAAGCCGCCAGAACGTTCATATCCTTCCGTGAATCGTGTTCCCCCGTAATCGTAATGCGGCGACGCCAATGGAATTGCAACTGCAAACTCAGGCAACTCGGTATCCGGTTAAGTCTCACGTGAGTGGCTTTCGCGTCTTATGTGAATTCGCGCGAATCTTCCTTTTTTATCGTGCATTCTCTCCGGAGATCGGGTCGCAACCGTCGAGAAAATCGGGCAAAAAGTGGCTGGAAGAAAGACACTGCCAAGAAACTTCTAGCACGATGGATCAAAACAGCCAACTTCGGAGGACTTCTCTTTCGTTCAACAACGAATGGTTGTGAGAAGGAGGAACTCGAAGCAGATCCGTCGATAGCCCTTTTTCTCCGAATAATTTCGCGTCTGGTATCTTGGCAGATGCACCGATGGACGCGGCAGGGGATCATCATGCCGGTATTCCAGTGAGTCGTCGAAAATTGGAACCGTCCTCCTCGAACTTGGCTGCCCCCTCGGACACAGTGAATCCAGTTTGCAACGATGGCGACTGCACGGACGAGCTTTATCTCGATTCGAGGATGGAACTGGACAGATGTTCCGCGACATACCAGTGTCAGAAATTTGTCACGGAGTCGCACGATGTTCCTGCTCAAAAATCAAGGTTACGCTGGAAGGAAAGTGTCTTCGACTGCAAGGACGAGGATGCACGCTTGTGCTCGACGCAGGACGACTTGGTCAAAAGGCATTACGGAACGAAGAGAGAGGCGTTGAAGAATTTAATATCGACTTCTGACCGTCAAGATTTTAGCGATGACGTTGTCGAGGAATCCCATGATGGCTCGACTGACTACTCCAAGGCCTCGTTCGCGTTGCCTCGAGAGTTTTTTCGGGTCTATCCGAGGGATGACGACGACAATGACAGTAGCAGGTTTTCGAGGAGGCAAGCTACAGGGAGGAGAACGAGGTCCAACGAGGCAACCTTGAGGCCGAAGATAAAGAGGACGCCGGAAACCTTGGCGTACCTCTGCATTCTTGTAATCGTCGAAAATGTAATGCGGTGCGAAAAAATATCCGAAATTATTCCTACGAATGCTAGCATTAATATTATTCTTTAATGTTAAAAAGAATAATCATAAATGGTAAATAATAATTGGTAATCGAGGATGGAGTCACAGATTAAATTATCGTTTAGAGATTTACGCTGACCGCGAGAATAGCTCGTTAATCGATCTTGCTATGTTTCAGCCTCAAATCTTCACCCTCACTAATCTGAATGGAGTGAAACCAAGGCAGGATCTTGGGCAAAATGGAGTCGAAGATATGATCCAGTTGACGTGAGTTTTATACTGAGTATTTTATAATTAGGCAATTATCTCGAGCATCCAAATAAAATAAAAATTGTCAAATTAACGAAGTAAGGAAAGTATTTAATGATACTGTGATTAAAATTGCAGTGACTTGAACGAAGCTTCTCTATTATGGAACCTGAAGATTCGATACGACAAGGAGCTAATATACGTACGTTTTCTACTATTTTCTACTGATATCTTTCTCCCTCGATTTGGAATGTTATTAAGATCCGATTAACAATTTTTAAAAACGACAGACCTATACGGGAAGCATCCTAGTGGCGGTGAATCCTTATAAGATGTTCGACATTTACGGCCTGGACCAAGTAAAACTCTACGAAGGACGAATACTTGGCACCTTGCCTCCGTAAGTAACAAACATCCCATTTATAACCAAAGTGTCAAGAAAGTAATGAATTCAATCTCGTACGGAGACACGTACAGTTTCAATTTTACGGAATAATACTTCTTTTCTCATTTGTACAATACGTTTTTTTCTATCGTACCATACGATATTTTATATTAATGGAACGAATTTCACGATGCAATTGCAGTCATCTGTTTGCCGTGGGTTCGTCGGCGTATAGTCAAGTGACTGCAGCAAATAACGCCAGCGCGAATCAAGTGGTTGTTATTTCCGGTGAATCCGGTTCGGGAAAAACGGAATCCACGAAACTCGTAATGCAGTATCTAGCCGCTGTTAATCGTGCACCGAACAATCTCGTTACCGAACAAATTCTCGAGGCGACGCCCTTGCTGGAGAGCTTCGGCAACGCGAAAACTCCGAGGAACGATAACAGCAGCAGATTTGGCAAATACCTCGAAGTTTATTTTAGAGAGTAAGTATCGAGAAATTTAATCCTCGCTACAATAAATTCCAACTTGGTTGCAAAATTCGAGAACTTCTTCTCTTTGAATAACAGTATCAAAGAAGCAGATATACCCATTTACTGTCGTGCACAGAACAATTATCCGAAGCTTTTGTTTCAATTGATAAAATATTCGTACTGACTCTGAATTATTTTCAGTGGAGTCATCGTAGGAGGAAGAATAACCCAGTATCTCCTAGAAAAAAGTAGAATAGTCACGCAAGCACCAGAAGAAAGGAACTATCACGTGTTCTACGAGCTCCTGGCCGGTCTCGACCAGCAACTCAGGGATAAGTATGGTTTGCTGACCCCGGATAAATACTTCTATCTCAACCAGGTTACTAACTCTTACAAAACTGAAACTAACATCGTATAATGTATGTGTAAATCACCCGAGTCAAACGACTTCGATTTACCAGGGTGGAAACTGCGAGATCGATGGCAAGAGTGACACCCAAGACTTCAAAGCCCTTCTATCAGCGATGCAAGTGCTAGGCTTCACGTCCGAGGAACAAGACACTATTTTCAAAATCCTCGCCAGCGTTCTACACCTTGGAAACGTGTATTTTCATCGGAAGCAGATGAGGCATGGCCAAGAGGGTGTCGAAGTCGGTTCTGACGCCGAGATTCGCTGGGCGGCTCATCTCCTTCAAGTCAACTCCGATGGAATCATTAGAGCACTCACGACCAAAACGACGGTAAGTCGGTGGAACGAGTCGATGAACACTGTTCAGGACTTGCATCTCATCGAAGGATAATCGAAGAATAATCGAAGGCTAATGGAAGCATAATCGAGTTCGTTCAATTTCAGGAAGCAAGAAACGAGAGAGTGTTCACGGCGCTGAACATAGACCAGGCTCTGGATGCCAGAGACGCCTTCGCCAAGGCTTTGTACAGTTCCTTGTTTTCCTGGTTGGTCGCTCGCGTTAATCACATAGTGTACAAAGGGACCAAGCAGACAGCCGCGATCTCGATACTCGACATATTCGGCTTCGAGAATTTCACGGAGAATAGCCTGGAGCAACTGTGCATCAATTACGCCAACGAGAACCTACAGTTCTATTTCAACAAGCATATCTTCAAGCTGGAGCAGCAGGAGTATGCGAAGGAAAAAATCGACTGGACGACGATTAATTACACTGTGAGTGCAAGTTGCCGGATCTTGACGATTAATCGGTCCGATTATTTTTGTAAATAAGTCGCTGAATTTTGTATCGCGGAAGATACGATTCTTAGCTTTCTCGATATCGATACTCGGTGTAGGATAATTAATCGTTTCTTCCGATTGCTCCGGGGAACTAAGGAAATTTTCGTTCGATACACAGGATAACCTACCGGTGATACACCTTATCGCCAAGAAACCAGTCGGGATTCTCCACCTTCTGGACGACGAGAGCAATTTTCCTAAAGCGACTGATCTCTCCTTCTTAGAAAAATGCCATTACAATCACGCCTTGAGCGAATTGTACTCGAGGCCGAGAATGAACTCCGCGGAGTTTGCGATTAAACACTATGCTGGCCAAGTTTGGTACAACGTCGAAGGTTTCTTGGATAAAAACAGAGACACGCTGAGACCAGACGTGGTGGAGTTATTGATAAGCAGCAAAATATCCGTGAGTTGTTCTCCATTTCAGGAGTAGGATGCTTCGTTAGGAGACTCGTTAAAACTTTGATCAATTAACGATTCCTTTTCAGATGGTGAGCAAGATGTTCCAGCATGTAAGGACCACCCACGAGGCTAACAAAACCATGAACAAACCGAATGGTAGATTCGTAACCATGAAACCAAGGACTCCAACCGTGTCTGCTCGTTTTCACGACAGCTTGCAGCAGCTTCTGGATTCCATGTCTCAGTAAGAATGTTTCAAATTTCTCTCAAACTTGAGACATTACTCTGTTCGATGTTCTACTTCTTGGTCAGGCAATGGGGTATTAGAAAAAATTATGCAATTTCGTGCGAGGTTCGTACAAGACTTTCACGAACAAATTTCTAGCGTTAATACGATAGCATTGAGCAGAATTTAAAATTTAATGAGATTTCACTTCCTCGAGTTTCTATACGAAATTTGAAATTCATCTCCCGGATGAACCACAGTTCTTACATTTTACAGTTCTTCGAACCGTTCCTTGGTCGTTTCAGATGCAACCCGTGGTTCGTAAGGTGCATCAAGCCGAACACGGAGAAGGCGCCAATGAAATTCGACATGCCCTGTGTGCTGGAGCAATTACGGTACACAGGGATGCTCGAGACGATTCGTATTCGAAAAACTGGTTACCCGGTCCGACTTCTTTTTGGACATTTCGTCGACCGATACAGATACCTGGTTTCCACGCACCTGCCTAGAGGAGCGCCGAATAAGGAGCTTTGCCGCATAATTTTGGACAAAGCTGCACCGAAGGAAGCGCAGTCTCAGTATCAGCTTGGTCTTACTAGAGTATTTCTGCGGGAATCCTTGGAGAGAACGTTGGAATACAATAGAGCACTGATTTTGGAAAGGGCTGCCATAACTGTACAAAGGTAATATAAATTTCAATCGTGACAAAAATTATCACTGTGAATATTTACAAGAACATTCATTATAGAAATTTTTGTAACCGACTAATTACTTTACTAATTAATTAAAGATATGTAGCGTATAATTATAACTATTATCCGACTATATAGATATACCAGAGGGTTCCTTGCAAGGAGGAGGTTCCTCAACATCTCAAGAAGCACCGTGCTGATCCAAGCTGTTTATCGCGGCTATCGCGAGAGGAAGAAGTTCAAGTTGTTGAAGAAAGGTGTACTCATGGCGCAGAAGATATACAGGGGAAAGAAGCAGCGTGAAAAGTTCACAGTGCTGAAAGAGGAGATGGCGAAGAGAGCGGAAATCGAACGTGCCAGTAAAGAAAGAGCTAAAGCGAAGCAGCAGAGAGAGGAACAAGAAAGGACATCTAGAGCTGTGGCCGGTGTTAATCACTTGCTGAACTTGCCTTCATCTATAGCAAACTCGACGGTATATACTGAAACAACATTTAATTTTATTAGAATAATTAGATTTGGAATTAAATAAGGAGCGAAAATTTCAAGAAATTATTCATTACCATTAACAGTTCGTATGCCTATCGTTCCAGATTGGCAGCCCACGCACACGGAGAGGAACCTTCTAAAAGTGGTCGGTCAAGTGATACCCATGCACCACAATTACAGTCTTCCAAACGACATCGATCAACATCAATTCTCCAAGTTCACGAACATCTACTTCAAGAGTCACATCTTTGGCATGAAACGGGAACCTATAAAGACACCGTTCCTGGCGAAGGCTCGAGATCAAGATTACACGGACTCTCTGATGATCTTCAAGATGATCCTTCGTTTCATGAACGAGAACAACTTGAGCGGCAAGAGGGAACAGGCATTGGGTGATTATATCGTGAACAAAGGAATCGTCAACGAGAAACTGCGAGACGAGATCTTATGTCAACTAGCCAATCAAACATGGAAGAACGAAAACGACGCGAATAAGGAAAGAGGATGGCTGCTGTTATCGAACTGCCTGTCAGCCTTTCAGCCTAGTCCCACTCTGTTCAAGTATCTTCTTAAATATGTATCTGATCATGCATACGACGGCTATAAAGCTTATTGCCAGAGAAAACTTTTGCAAGGAGAGAGAACTATATTTAGAATAATGAGTAACAACCAACAAATCGTTCATCATATACCGAGGAACTACCCTCCTTGCGTATTGGAATGGAGAGCTAATAGAAATCGTGTTCACATGGCTTTAGGTGTAGGATTTTATGACGGTAAGTTGGCTTCGAATTAAACAAAATTGACACATCCTTGGTCTCGTATCATCCAAAGATTTTTAATTTCTCCCTAGACACGACAATACGTATGTCGAAAGTGAAAATACGTTACATTACACCCCTGTACGTTAAGGCTATTTTACAAGTGAAAATTATTATTAATTATCAATTATTAATTGCTTTCAGGTGAAACGGTCACCTGTGCGGTGGACTCTTGGACAACCTGTGAAGAACTAGCTAACCTAGCCGTTCATAATCACGGTGTCGACAATTCTGGATGGACAATTACCTTGTGGAATCAATTGGATGGCCCAGACGCCATTGTAACAGAGACCAATGGCTTCGACTATGTCTTAGATTTAATTTCAGAGATGGAACTAGCACCGGCCTTCCCTGCTGCTAAACACATGTTCCTGGAACAGCGAAAGAACAGCTTCCCCCCTATTAAAAAGAGAGAAGTGAGTACACAAGTGTTTGCAGTAATCAGTTTTACGGCGCTTAATGGTACAATAAAATTCACCGTGGTTTATTTAGCACGCTCACATAATTCGAGAGCTAGAGCAGGAAATAGAACCACCGGTTCTAAAAACGTTCCAGCCCCTTGAGCGGAAACCAGTACCGAAGGTTATGGATAAACCTGTCGAACCAGAAATTCAATCGCCGAGAAGACCGGCTGTTCCTCCACCGCAGCCGCCTGTCACGAAGCCATCGGTAAATTACATTTTCTTAATTTGTTTAAGACTATTCGTCCACGCAATAAATTATCCCTGCGATACCAACAATTTTTCCCCGACTTTTTAAACCTGCAAATCGTGGAAAGTGAAGATTATGAACTTCGAAGAACCAAACTTAGACCGACGGTCTAAGAGTACTCGTTCAACATTTATCAACTGGTTCGCAGGTACGGAAACAATCTCACGAGGCTATGTTAGAGAGCACAACGGAGACTGGTCTGTCGCGCAAATCCGCTCTGAACGACAGATACTTCGAGAAGGAGAAGCAACGTAGCCGTAGTCTGGACAATCTGCTTCAACCCGAAGTGGTGTCCTCTCCGGTGAAATTAGCTACCCTCGGATTATCCTCGTCGAAATTGAACGAACGCTACCACAGCCTGGAAAGAATCGGCGAAACATCCGCTGTGAGCAACGTGGAGTATATGACGAGGAACGAAATCGCGCAGGAGAGAAAGTACAGCAGGATCACCAGGACAACCGAACCGAACATCGAAGAGGAAGACTTGACGATCGACTTCGAGTATCCTGACATCCAATCGGTTAGTCAAACTGGAAGGTCTGAAGATGACAAGAGTAGTTACATCAGGTCGCAGACTAGGTTTATCAAATCTCAATATCCTGGTGAGTAATATCAAGTGGTGGATGAAGGGAAAAAATGTTTGTTTAAACCAAATCGATGTTTAGATCTCTAAAGGGGTTATCTTGTCGTTAGGACGAATAAAAGTAATTATTTCTCTAATTGGAAGGTAAACGAGCACTGCCAGGTAGCCAATCGAGTCGTGCCTATATCGAGAAGAGCGAATACGGTGTCAAGTCCTCGGCCATGTCTGACACGAGCGAAGCTCCTTCCCTGGCGTCGCACGTGAGACGAGTCAGGGTACCTAGTCAAGCGTCAGACGTGGATCAGTTCCTGGACGAGCTGTTTATGCCGGTTCTGGATGGGAACTTGGACGAGTTGTCTGACGCCAGGAGCCTGGCTGCTAGTATTAAAGGTACAAAGGATGACAGGTCACAAAGCGGTGCCATAATCCTTGAGAATTTAGAGAAGCACTTGGAGAATCAGGGACAGGTAAAAGAACTGAAAACTGTGGAAGATTTCATCGAAACGATGATAAAGCGCGACGAGAATGAAATCATCACAGCGAAAGAATTATCTGCGAAGATCAAAGGCGGCGGAAATATGGATATACCGAATCAGAACGCGAGTTTTAACTTTGGTGGCATTACGCCGGGGATGATGTCGCCGCCGATGATGATGCCGATGTTCAGTGCACCGCAGCAAGTGCCCCCAGCGCAGAGTACCAATATGAACATGGGTCCTGGATTCATGCCGATACCGATTTACAGCATGCAGGGGCTGAGTCTTCCACAGTACCCGAATTCACCGCCTAGTCAGAACAACGACATGATGGCTTATCAACAGAACTTGCAGAGAGCGTTTCTGCAGAGTGCCATGGCGCAGAATATACAAATCCAACAACAGTTGTTGGCGCAAAATCAGGCCTTGCAACAGCTGCTTGTGCAGAGTCCTCAAAATTCGTCGCAGCAGCCGGTGAGAAATTATTTGCCAGATAGTAATCACCAACAATGATATAATGAACATTGAAAAATCTTTTAGACTATTTTCTGGGACAAATAACTTTTTTCAAATTTATTTTCACTGCATTTGGATCGCATCAAAAATAGCATCAGAATTTGGTGACTGTCAAATGTTTTCTATCGTACAGTTATGAAGATTTTACGAAAATGACTCCTGAATGGAATTCTGAATTTTCACTATAATTCTAGACGAAAGTATAATTCTTCCAACCTTGTCCCATGAAATAATCACAAGAACATAAAGCAAACACGTCCCGAACACACGATCACGATACACCGTGTAAAGACAGGATACACTTCGATACTTGATTAAATACTTTTCCCCATACACAGCATTATCTTATCGCACAATAATACTGACGGATGTCGTAACATCTGCATAAGCTGAGAATTGCATGTTAAATGTCATCACAGCGAATGGATAGCCGTCATTTCGTGCGTCACTTTCACGATCACATAACTAGTACTAACACGATCGGTATTGCGCAACACTGCACGAACAGCTTCAGTGTTTGCGATCACTCACGATAGAAATCATGTCCTTCCGGGACAATCCTGTGGGTTTCTGAGCCGCATCGCGGCATGGGTGTGTGTTTCCAGGGCACGGTGTTGTCCGCAGGCCCCTCCAGTATGAATCTTGTCCCCCCAGCCCCCCAAAACGGTGCCCAAATGGGGCCCAATGATTCTATTGGACGCTACTCCAAGGTACCTACTCATTTCATCTAACGAATAAAACTGTCGATCGAGTCGCGTCGGTGATTACTTGGACTGATTTAAGTTTCTCGATTGATCGATTTCTCGAAAACGCGAGTTATAAATGTTGTAACATACGTTGACAAAATTAACTGGTTATGGGACGAATTCGATAAGTCGAGTGGTACAGTGGTGTGGGAGAATGTGGGTTCAAGAAACACTCGTTGATCAAACAGTTTGCTGATAATTTCGTATTACGAAGCATAGTAATTAAATTTGATGATTGTTTGAGTAGTTAATGACTGGCACAGTTTACGAGGAGTAGTCTGTAATTACTCGCTGCTCATATTAGAAGGTCGTATTACGACGGTCTAAAAAGGAGATAAAATCCATCCAATGATGAGTCACTTTCCTTTGCAAGTCAAGAATCGCGTTTGCCTTTCTCTCATACACGTGAAAAATGTTATTTCCAAAGAACTGAGAAAGAACGCTAGAAGTGCGCAAGATTCATGTGAGTCTACAATTTTTCACAGCACTGTACATAGCAGCACAGAAAAAGATCATTTCGGGCATGTCTGTAATTCGTTACGTTGTAAAATACTTTAGAAATGATTCAGAACTTGACTAAATACCATCATATTTAGAGAAATGTACCGTAGAATTTTTTCCAATTACCAAAGGGACGAAAATCATAGAACGAAATGCGAAATTATTAGGTATCCTTTCGAGAGCCAGAGGATGGCGAACTTTGGTCGACAGAGAAACAAGGGGCGCCAGCACAGTCATCGGCTAATAATCAGCGGCAGGAAATGACGGTGAAAGCTCAAATTCATCGATCCCAAAGTCCACCGCGGAAAAACTCTGAGAGTGTCAGGAAAACTAGCGTGGAATACGCGGTGAGAAAAGTTAGCGTCGACAGAAAAGTTGGTGACAAGAAGTCATCGACTGTCACGGATCCTAAGAGGCCAAACACGAACAAGAACAACGTACAAAGCAATTTCACGAACGTGTTGAGCGAATTAAAAAATCGTAAGAGCAGCGTGGACAGTAATTTATCGAATTCGAGCAACAACAAGGGTGTACCACCACCGCCGCCGATGCCACCACCCCTGGAATCTCACGATCCTTCGGAATCGAGGCCTTTCCTCGACCCCTATGGCAGAGCAAAGACAGTTCGAATTGGCAAATGGAGGTGAACTATTTAAATCACCGAAATCGCATTAAATTTCTATTTCTTCTCGACCGTGTCACTGACAATTGGTCTTCGAACTTATTTCAGATGGCCTCCACCGAGTGACTCGAACGAGAATCAGAGTCAAGACAGCTTCATAGAGTTCAAAATGCGTCAGCAGCAACAGCAGCGTAAGATCACGCCTCAGTATCAAGAATACAATCAGGGTGACGGTGAACCGATCACAGAGGGTGGTGTAGAGTGGGAGGAATTTGAAATTGAGAATATCGTGGAAAATAACGAGAAGGCAGTGGTGACTCATGCACCGCCTCCACTTATCAAACACGAAAATGGATATAAAGAAGAAGGGGAAAAGAAGAAGAAGAAGTCAAAGTGCGATGGTTTTCCTAATTACGTAATTTTCTATCAAGCTTAATGACGATCCTCTAACGTTTGACCGATGTTTCCTCAGATCTGGATTAGAGGTAGGTGCACAGAGGCCATCTCCGGGAAGTATAGGGAAACTGAAGCTCAGTTCAGAAATGAGGCAAAGATTGGAAAAGGTAACGGCAAATCATAGCGTGAGATCCACGAAAACCACCGAGAAACCTGCTCTTCCACGCGAAGATGGTAAAGTGAAACGCTTAGAGGACAACAGGAAACTTCTTCTTGAACAGCAGTTAGGTAATTTCTCAGCAGATTCGATAATTGAAAAATTAATATGCATGATTTAGTAATATTCTTTGGCATCCTAAAGGAGGACGCTGGGACGATTATGCATCCACGGCTGATGACACGCAAAGCGTGACTTCGAAAGGCACGACGGACATGATGACTCAAGCGCAAGTTGTCAGAACGCAGATCGAAAGAATGGAGAGGCCTGTGCCACCTCCGCTTCCGGTCACACCTCCGCAACCCCCAAGTCCACGAGGTGGAAGCATGTACAGCAATAGGTATTCTCCTCTGTCTTTTTATCATCGCTTGTTACCATGCTTAAAACACTACATTTCTATTTCTATGAGTTCATCATTTCACTATGCTTGAACGCTTAATTCGGTACCGCGTTAATTAAAAATTCAGAAATCAGAAATAAATCCAATTTCGAGTTCTAATGATTTCAAAAGTAGATTAATCCCATCTGTATTAACTCTGCCCAGTCAATCGGGAGTACCACAACCCAGATCACCTCCAGCCCCAGTCGAACCAAAAACACGAGATTCCTTCAGAACATCCCCCGACTCGGAGGCCTTCGATCACTTTACCAAGACCCAACGCGACATGTTCAGCCAAAGCCGAGACATATTTGCATCCCAGCAGCATCTGAGAGAAAATCACGAGTACAGAAACGACTTCGACAAGTCCCGATCTCAGGATCAGAAGTCCAAAGACTTTTATGGAAAGGACAGCACAGACATAGCCAGTTCAGCCAGAGACAGAAGTTCCGACTTTGACTCTCGTCGTGACTTGAACTCAGACATCTTCGATCCGAAATACGCTAGGGATATATTCGAGAACTCGAATTCTAAGAGAGATCCATTTGGAATGACCAGAGACGTGTCGCCAAAATCGAGAGACAGCTTTGGTATGCCATCATCGCGAGACTTTGGTCTAATGCCGAATACGAGGGAATCCTTCGCGGCTGCTCGGCAAAGTTTCAAGAAATTAGATCGAGACGTTGACAGGAGATCTAGCGTTGCCTCTACTCATCGTACAGACAAGATGGAGAGGATCGAGATCGAGGAATGGCCCGAGTTCCTCAGACCAGTAATGCCACCAGCGGAGAAGCCAGAGATAGAAAAGGTCCAAGAGGTAGTGAACACTAAGCTCTATCCTCAGACGTCCACTGCTCATTTCACGTATAACAGAGTCACCTGGACGCTGAGGGTGAAGAAGGAAGTGTTTGCACCTAACGAAACCTTGAACAGCCCTCTGGCCCTTCATCTGGTATTCTGTCAAGTTGCTTACGACGTTCTTGCTACGTCTAGCATCCGAATCACGAAAGACGATAGGCAAAATATGCTAAAGATGTTGGACAATTATGGCATCACTCTGGATAATCTGCAGAGCACTCAGCACAAGATCACTATCAAGAAGAACGTCGTGGACATGGCCAAACAATGGCCACTGTACTTCGCCAGGATATTCCCAGTATCGGTAGGTTCAATAATTTGCTATCGATTAAAGTATACCAAGTTTGGCAAGATCGTTTCGTATTTACGTCAGTTGCGGCTAGTTATACGTAATAATCACCTTGCATGGTATTTATACATGGTTAATCACACGTTTCGGCATTC
>NW_016908602.1:750885-761159 GCF_001483705.2 Eufriesea mexicana | reverse complement strand
GCATTCCCAAAAGGAAAGTCACGAGAAGAAAATGTAATGGTCGAATTAGAATCGCTCGCTCGATTGCTGAGGCACAAAGGCTTCATTGTTGGTTAAACACCGAGGCAATAAAGAGTGAAACAAGTATCACGTTCAAACCTATAATAATTAGACAAGTATCTCTCGGTTCTATTAATAGTCCTTTGCACCATTTTTGCTTAATAATTCGCTTTGCTTTATTCGATCGACCATGTATGTACTGTCAATCGTTCTTTTACTCAGATTGGCCCTCAACATCCAGAAACCCAGCACGTGGCAGTCTCCCATCACGGTCTTCGACTCATAAAACGTACACCAAATGGCGACTTAGTCATTTTGGAGACATTACCTCTGGAGGACATCGTCTCGGTGAGTTCTCCAAGGGTTGGCGTGTGCGTAATGCAAATTGCGTCTGGAGTCAGGCTACCCTTGCACACGAATCGAGCACCACAGTTGACAGAGATGATCGGCACTTACATCAGAATGGTGAGTGAAATCTACTTATCCTGACATATTCTATCGGCTTAACGTCGAAATTTACGACGACGTAAGAATCCTGCGTAACAGACGACGTGACATCCCATTATTACAATATTCTTAGCTCTCGTCGTATCTCGATTTTTGTACTTTACTGCACTGGAACCAGTTTTCCCACAAAACAGGATACGCTATATAAGGCAGACAAAAAAGAATTTCAAATTTTTACGGTAAGCTGTGATTGACCGACTTCTGTTTGTCGTTTTCTTCAGCAATCTCTAGCAGAAAGTTTGCAGAATGCTCTGTAACCGTTACTTGCATCAATCTGCGTTTCAGAATACGCAGAGATCCTCGTTCTATACATACACGCGAATAATTTCGTGTCAGGAATGTAATTCAGTAGAAGCAAATAGCAAGAAAACAACTGGTACACGAAGCAATTACAGTTTATTTGATCCTTTAGTGAACACTGCACTTAAATTCATTACAATAAATGATCAAACACGGTATGCTACGTCTCCCCAGTGTTCATCCATGAATTCGATGGATGTAGGTTAATTTTATTTCGATCCATCGAAGTACAATTACTTCTGCTACACGTAAACCACGCGTAATTAACCACATATGCATCTGAACCTCCAATTCGTTCCTCAACCTGCCTATTATAAACTACAAAACATTCCACTGAAGCCACGGAAATATTCAAAGATACAAAACCAATTATGTCAAGGATCTTCGTTAAATCATCTGCATTCGCATGATGGATCTAATTGAAGCTCCTGTTCCCTGATTCCCTCCTAGTCAGAAAGAACCTTCGCCAGAAAGAACTCGGGAGCAAACGTCTCCACCCTGTCACCCGTCAGTCTGCCATGCAACGTTAACTATCAGGTCCGAACGAACTTGGAATCTGACAGATCACTCAAGGTATAAACGAACGATATTCGCGACACGAACTTCGTTGTATCGATGATCCGACTCTCGCGAGCAGCCAGTTTCCTTAAGCTGCCATCCCATCCATGGTAGCAGAAATTGCCAGATCCTCGAAGGTCGGCAGCTGCGTTCGGATCTTGCGCAATTAATCGCAGACACGCAGCCTCGGTGAAGTAACGCGATCGCACGTGTGGAAATCGGTACGTGGCTGTAATAAGCGCTCGAAGAGGGATAACGACGAGGAGGGGCAGGCCTCGGGCCGGACGTCCAACACCAACGACAGACATCGCATTCCAGAGAGATAATGCGTGGGTAGCGGAAAGCAAACCCACGATTTCCTCGAGAAAAGACGATCCGGGGTAACGACGTCCCGCGGGAAGCGTCTACGCGTGTCGCTGGAACGCAGAAAAACGGAATCATAGCCCAGAGCCTGGCGCAATCTAGCTGATAGCTCCGTTAGGATGAGCCCCAACCTTCAGCCTAATATCGCGCCGACGTGGTGGTGCACGGGGTTGATCAATCATTCCTGAAATGATCTGGATGTTCTTCCCTTCGGGTCCTAGGTTTCCTCGTTTTCTTGTTATTCGAGTCTACCGATCAGTTTTACCTGCTTTCTGGTTTTACGTTCATTTGTGGGATAATTTACGTGCGATCGTTTGCTCTCGGTGGAATGCCGGGGTGATCAAGCCGCGATTGGATCTGCGAAACTCGGTTTTAGAACCTTGGGAATTCTGTTGGGATTACGAGCGTGGAATTCGGAAAAAAAGCTGGCGCCTAATCTCTCGATTATGCTTTTCTTGTTCCTCATTGGTGCAGTTTCTTGGTCAAACTATAGCAGAGGTAACCCGCCGGGTTTGGTACGTGTATGTACAGTGGTTAAGCGCTAGTAATCGACGAAACGTGTGTCACGTTCCTGATAATTTCTGAACTGCTTTCGGCTTAGGTTAACGGGTTAATCAAATCTTTAATCACTTCAATTACTCACCCACGATGTATGAGCAACGGTTACTTGAAATATTGGCCCGAGGAGAAAGGAATCTTACGATGGCCTGATTAGATTAATTGCTTAGGGCAATGGTGCATCAAATGAAAGATTCGTTCCGAAGGAAAGGAAATCGAACGATTTTCTACTATCGAGAAAAAGCATGGTGGTGTTGTGAGTCCATGAAAGGACACTGAGCGAGTCTGGTTTCGTGCCTTTAATCCCGGTTAAGTGCCATTTATGTATTAATACCAAAGCTAAATGACCAAACCTGATACGCGTGGTGAAAGAAATAAAGAATTCGCGTGATTAGCATATGTTCTGGACAACTTTAAACCCTGTGATCAACTGGTTTAGGTAGACGAAAATGGTCTCACAGCGGGAACAAATCTGAGGTTCGTGGGGTTCGCGAAACGAAACCAAAGAATGTACTTAAGTGTACTATAAAAGTGGAAATTATTCGAAGTACAAGCTGCAACGCGTTGCAGGTTAATCCTATTCGTTCTAGCGTTAATCCATCAACGCATTAAAATTCTAAGCAACAACTTTCTACCAGGGAACCTTAATTCCAATTGGCTGCCGATTCAATGGATTTACCCAATGCTGCCAACGCGTAGAATAAAAAGCGAGATATTTCTCTACCTGTTAATTCCATATCGCACACTATGCATGCTATTCGAATGATTCCCGTTACGGAAACACTCGACACCGTTTCCAAACAAAGGTTATCAACGTTAAAAGAACGGTACCCGATAAGAAAAGGTACCCCAATTGCGAAATGAGTCTATACGCAACGATAGCCTGTAATCCTGTCAGGTGGCATGAATGGGATCACGATTAATTTTTATAAGAGACCCGTGGATCTATCGCCGAATCTACGAAGAACCGTTTTTTGATGCTTCGTTTAACCGTTATTTCAAAATCCTCTTAGATCCCGCGCCATTCTTCGTTCACTGATACCCTCTCGCTGAAGAATGGCCCCAGTGTCTAAAACTACGTCCATTTCGACCAGTTTTTACACGAACATCAACTCATCTACTTTCCAACCTGTCGTTTTGTAATCTAGAATTTACTTCGTAAAACGAGGTCCGAATAATCGTGGAAAAACGAGGAAATTTTATCATCCTGATCGCCAAGAAATGGCCTGGCATTAACACCACGATATTCGTGCGACACTTCAACCTCTACATTGAATTTTATTACGTTCACTGCGAACGTGGGACCAGTCAATCGATCAGACCTATCGTTTTACTTGCACATTGGCGTAGCCAGGCCCCGGTACCAGTCGCTCCAAAAAGATAAGCGGATTTCTCTCCCGAGCAAAAACGTCCCGCGAGTTCGCGGAATATCTTCATTCCTCTGTTTTTAATTCGTTAACTAACTTTCCATTTTTATCCTATACGCATCGCTTTCTTTTATTTATCCTTCATTTCCATAAGGAAAAGTTGCTTTCCAAGCTTGACTAAGTGCCAAGGAAATATGCGACCAAAAGGATGTCTCGCTACTGTCGGTACCATCCGAAGTTCGTGAGCTATATTTAGCAAACGAAGATCGTCATCGGGTCGTTCTTTATCAGAGACGATCGACAACTGTCTACGCTGATGATAGGTCGTCGATACCGTCTCCAGGGGAGGAGAAGGAAAAGAAGGAGGCATTGGCCAGCATATATGACCACTCACTGGAAACGCAATTTACACTAGGCGTTGCCCGAGGTTGCCTCGTTACATTACACAGTATCATGCCGTTAGAATTTCCAAGCCGATCGTCGCTAATTGGTCTTGGGCGATCGCTTGCGGTTCGACCACTTGCGTGGAGCTATTTCAAGAGCAAAGAGGCGTATTTGAAAAAAGATAAGAACCATTCGGTTCCGTTTCTGTTCAGCCTTGAGAGGAGCTCGGTAACGTCGGCAAGAATTCTTCCTGACATATTTTTCTTTCTTCGCCCATTTTTCCTCTCTTCATCTCTGACCAACGCGTTGCGCAAGACGCTCGTAATTCCAGGTAATATTTATTTATTTATTTCGCACGAGCCTTTATGACGTACGAGTTCACAGACCATTGCTTTTTTTTGGCTCTGTCTCACAGTCCAGGATCTGAAATACGTTGTAATAAATTCCGAGCCCGTAAATGTCTGGCTAAATAAGATAGAAATTTATTGACCGTCGTCCCATGGTTCGTTGTAACCGTTGATGTAAATGAATTTTGAGAAGGATACAAGTTTGAACCACTTTTCCTAACGACGACGCTTAATAACGATTCGTTGAAACTCGTGAGCTGCATTAATTCCTGTTAGTCGCAGATTTATCGACGAGTCGATGAGTTATTGTTACGACGAAAGAAGGATCAATGATCTAGATGAGGAAGTTAATGGAAATATTAAATAACCAAAAGAGCGTAACCTGTTTAATTCGCGATGGAGGCTCGCGGTAGAAGGAATTACGGTTTTAACGATGCGATTTCTAGAGCTGCTGTTGAAAATTGATTGCACGTGTATCGCGGATGATAGATCATTCGTCAATTACAGACTCGTCCTTGATGCTTAACAGGTGCTGCGAGAGAATGTTTATAAAACATCGTGTTCGAGTTATTCGCATCGAAGACGGCACGAAATTGAACGAAAACTTTCTTCGCGTGATGAATGGTCCAGGATACATTAAGTATTCCTAAAGGGAATTTGCAATTCAGGAGAAAGATTTACGGTATAATTTGAGGCGAGATCGCAGCTTAAATTTCTCCATTAATCAGATTTGCTTAATACAGAAGTCACTTAGGGGGCGTACATCTCGCTGCCTTCGTCGTATTTTTCTACCAACTGGCAGTCGTAAGAAATTTTTCCGGAAAGGAATTCGAATGAAATTCCGTGCCTCGGCGCAATAAGGAATCGTAGTGTTCACGGTGTGTATGGAATCGTGAAGATACGTAGGATTTAGGTAACTCGGCAGTCAATTTATCATTCATCGTGTTCAACAAGTGCGTACGTCGAAGGAAGGGAACAGATCGACGGGCATAATTAAATTCATTAAACTCGGGATCACACGTTGGGCGATGAGAATGGGGATTTAATTGACTATTATTATGAGGGATTCTTGGAACACGCATCTAAAAACATCGTATAAAGGCTTCGAAGACGCCGACTTCTTCCGGCCAGCTAGACTATTGTACGCAACGTCGCGGTTCGTGCACGATGTCGTCACTACGCTCGTGACAAAAGAGGCAAACAACAATTTGTTACCGGTTTTGCACCTTTCGAATCTACTTTTTTCCGCCCGCCAAGACTGCGCGTCTGCCAGAAAACTTTCACTGGCTGTTCCTATGTCCATCGTACCATCCTCGTGTCGTAATTTCGAAACTCGGTATCCTGAAAATCCGCCAACCTAGAAAATTGAACTTCCAAAAATTGGACCTAATTAAGAATGGAAAAAAAAATCTGAAATTTGACAAACATGGCGGGTATTCGTGAACCAAAGTTGAACGTCCACTGACCGAGTATCTATCCTCTGGAATAGAGAAGCGCGTACGAACGGCGTGCCATGGCCGCGCGATTTACGATGCAATTCGCAATCGCATTATATACCAATCACATCTTTACATTCCGCGTTACGAGCGAGGACAAAGAAAAAAGGAATTCCCTGTCGGCACGAAGGAAATGTCAATTCGTCTTGCCCCGGTGTCTCTCGTTCCTTCTCCCTCGGCTCGCGCGACCACGTAATAAGAGGTCCCTCGCAATTGTAAACACCTCATTCCTGCGCACAGGTGCACCGTGAGCGACTGCTCGGCGCATACGTTATGAGAAATCCGATCTCTCCGTTTGTAGGTTTCTCCATCCCATAAAAAATCAACTGTCATACCGCCGGTGTAATTACACCGACGAGGAAAGGTGCAATCGAACCGGTTGGGGTCAAACGATTCGCCAACCGAGAAGAAAGCTCCTTTATTCGGAGTTCTTCCGACCGGATCTGGCTGCATTCTTCAGCTGACTTACGTACGTATATTCAGCAAGCAGCTTCTGGTAGTTTCGAATTGCGATACTCATTTTTCGAGACTCGTTTTTTAATAACAGAATCATAGATCCAGAGCGTTCCCAGTCTTCTTGCGATCGAGATGATTGCTGGTTAAGTAGGTTCCAAGTAGGTTACAATTTTCCGGGTTCTAGGAAACAAATTGACGTTTTTCGATGATGAACTATGATTATGTTCCGTCTATATTATGTCCACATTTCTATCGGAACACAAGTCAACAAATCAACTTTCAGTAATATTGTAATGTTAAGAAAGATTGTCGACTACTAATGGCACCCAAAGTATCTCTATCTATACATGACTTCTGAAACGTATCAAAAATTCCTTCTCTAGATAGCAGAACGAAGGAAAACATAACTGTACGCGTAGATATGAGTCAAGAAGACCACGGTGTTATTACCGTACAAATCTCTCCTGATTAGCAAACAACGAACGTAGAAACCAAGTTAGAACCGTGTTGAAACAAACATTTCGATCCCAGGCGATCTTCCCTGGCGAAATGCTCAGAGCAGCGTATCGCTGGAATCATTAGCGTCAGCGATGTATCGTCAATTAAGCCGGCGAGAAATTTGAAGAAACGGCCAGCTATAGGGAACTTTAATTCCCTCTTTTCGTTTCTGCGAGGCACTTTTGCGGATCCGATGCACACCGTTGCATGCGTGGCAGCTCGGCTAGGCATATTCCCCAGTCGAAAGAGCCGAAGCCACGTAACGTTCAGGCGCGTAGCTACTTAGGCTTCTTTCAAGCGATTCCAGGGTTCAAGCAACTCGTGTTTACCGGAGGCAACACCTTCTTTCTCGCGTATACGCGAGACCAGCATGGAGACCGGAAGCCGTTTGAATTGCTAATGGCCCTGGCAACCGATCTTTATCTCCCTCTGACACTCGTAGCCTGGCCTAAATTCTCTCGCGGCGTCCTTCCCGGTCTCCGAGACATCCTGAACCATCAGGAGTCGCCTGTGGATCACCTTAACAAGCTCCCATTACGAAGGATTGACGAAGAACCTACCTATTTACGTACACTTGGTTCTAATAAACTGGTCACATGACCGACTTTTAAATGAAAGCTAGATTTTTGAATTTAATTATATTGATAGACATAGCAACGAAAGAATATTTTTAAATTAATGGAATACCGATAACAGTCAAGTTTACTAACGAACGAAATAACATTCGGATAACCATAAAGGAAATTAATCTTGTTCCTTCGTGTTTGGAGTAAGAACAGAAAACACGATCAGCCATAGCAAAGAAAAATTAGCATTCGCTGTTACAAATTCAGAAATTGATGTTTAATCGACTTCCTGTTCGATGTCCAGCGAAGATTATTAGAATAACTTCGATGAAACTTCCGTCAGATCATCGTGAAGAACATCTGTGCAGCGAGCGCAGGAAAGTTTGGCGGAAGTAAAAGAAGCGTTAGCCGAGCACGTCGTAACGTTTCTTTTTTCCCAATTTCAGGGAACAAATGGCGTTCGTCGTTGACATTTACGAGATTCGCAAAATTGTAACCTCCGAGTACAGTAACTTTGCTTTTTCAAAGCGAATCTTCCCGAGCAGTTTCACCGCGTCTTCTTTAGATCTCCGGCATTCCGTGTCGGGCTTGTTTCAGAGAATTCACGAGAGAAGTGTCGCAAGTGATTCGACGCCTGCATCTCGATCTCGTTGAAGCTGGACGCCGGTGCGTTTAGGGAACGGTAGTTGCGACAGATTGGACGCCTAGAAATGGAAAATGTGTCTCCTAATCGCGATACAGGGAGAGTTTTCTGAGAGTCGACTAGTCTTTCCGGTCACGACGGCCGCCTTTTAGAGCGTCGGTCGCGATCGTCGAAGAGATTTCGCCTCGATCACGCTCTTTTCGCCACATCGACGCTGTCGACACGCGATCGCGACAAAAAGCCGGAGAAAAATGCGACTCGTTAGAAAATTGTGAACAGGAAGAACGATAGGCGAGAAAGCGTTGAAAACGTTTCACGATGAGTCGAACGGAAATTGGATCGAGTTTCCTTAAAATGGAAGCCTCTAAAATCGCTGTTTCATCGAAGCTGAGAGAAGCCACGAGAAACTACCTCGTTTAAGGTATATAATTTCGTAATTCCTCTTTCGTAAAAAGGTCTCTAATCTGCTCTCCCAGCGATGTTACTGCAAATGTAAACCGAGCAGAGTCTAACCGTGTTGGAAAATTCGGCTCGCGACCCGTTAATTGCACCGTCATCCGAATATCCTTTAGACACGGTGTTGCTGGTAAATCGCTAATTGCATTCACTTTGTCGTTAATTCGCTAAATATTATCTACACAATGGTTAACGAAGCCTGTGTCTCATCGCGGTTGCTAAATCATCGATGATTTCATAGCACAGAAGAAGAGAGAAACGGAGGTTCTAAGGTCGCGTACGTAGAACGTGGGAACTTGCCTTTAGACTGGTGGAAGGAACCTTGGTTCTTCCGGCGGAAGTGGATGACAGTCACCGCTCAAGTTACAATTTTTAACGATTTTGATTATCCGAGATAATCGTGTAAAGAGTACATCGGAGAATTTTACAGAGAACAACGTCGAATCTAAAGATACGGACCTATTAATTTCGGCTAAGGGTACGTGTCGAATTTTCGTTTGAAAATATATGACGACAGGGTGGTGGGAACAGAAAAAGGGTATCGTAACTTTCGGGTAATGGGTGTGGGACTATACTCGAGCGATCAGGATGGTTCTTGACGGGGTTCGCGTATTATAGGACCCTGAAAAGGGTCCCAAGTGTAATCGTTCGTTTCCGTTAACGACAGGTGAGCCCGCCGTTGCACGAACACGCATGAATCACGTATATCTTTTGTGTAGCTTCTTTTCATGGGCACTTCTGATCGAGAATTTTAAGCGATGGTTCTCCTTTCTATATCCTCCACGAATTTACATTGTTACAAAAGACTCTTTTCATATCTCTGTCTTGCGAGACAAAAAGAGAAAGAGAATTATCGCTGTGATCGACCGTTTAAAATGTAATTAATTCCGGCAGATCGAGTTGATTTCAATACCAAAAAGCACGCACGTTACTTTCACAAACAGGAATTTTTATTCCTACCAAGTAAGTACTTACACATATCGGCTGAAGAAATTACAATCATTCGCGGTAACCAGCTATCACTTCCGACTTTTTCCTGCCCCTTCCGACTTTGATTTCTATTTTATTGGCGGTTTTTTCTCTCGCGTTGTTTTTCCAAGGAGTCGTTTGTCGCATTCGCTACTTTCGCGGTGCAGGAGGAAACGCCGTAAATTATTTAGACATTTAACGCGTGAACGATTATCGATTACATAAAAAGTTACACAGACAATCTCTGATCCCGTCAGAGATTGTTTATCGATCCGAAAAACGGGGAAACATCGGAACAGTTTCCCTTTGACTAGATTAATTAGCTTCCTGTTTCCTCTCTGCGGTTTCTCTTCCACTCTCAACCTTTACTTATTACCAACAGTGAGAGCCATTACGCGGCTGTCTCCCGCGAAAACTTATAGCAACCCTTCGTCTTCGTAGATTTTATTCACGCGTGACTAGCTTTCGAGGTGAAGATTAAAGTCACTGAATCTCCTTAATTCTCCGATCCGGGTTCTGCAAATTTATCCATAGACACGAATTCGAAGATCAAAGTCGCCTGCATTAAACGAAGTTTCGAAAATATCGCGAGACGTTATCAACCCTAATTCGACAGATGGAAAACTGACGATATCGAGCTGATAATCGTCCAGGAAACGTGCGATGAATATCAACGAGAGCGCGTGCCTCGTAACTCAGCCTCGAATCGAAGAAAACCTACGGTGTTTAATGAAACAGGACGACCAGAAAATTTCACTTGCCAGTTA
>NW_016908602.1:740479-750709 GCF_001483705.2 Eufriesea mexicana | reverse complement strand
AATGAGCATTCCTGCAGCAACCGGGTGGAACCTTTTCGTTCTAAGTTCCCGGTTTCACGACACGCCTAACATCGATCCAGGAATTTCTTGTTGGCGGTCAATGGGACCACACTTGGTCGATCGATGAATGATTAAAATCCTGCCCTATCGGGCATGCGGAATATTAAAAATCTCCGAGATGAGAGAGACGTATTCCCAAAGGGATGGAACGTGACGGAGGAACGAAAGTCTCGTTGTTATGTCATAAACATCACTGACCTATGTTAATTGGCCTCTAAGCTATCCTTTCTTCCGCTGACTGTTAAATACTCCACTAGTTCACGTGCACGCGCCGCGCATCCGTAACGAGAAAACTGTACATCCAACACCGTTCCGCCATACCAATTGGGGGAATTAAATGCAGAAGGATGCGGACACGAGTAATCGAGTCTCACGGTCAGCGAACATTTTAAGCCCGTCCAAGTTCAATGCACGATTTTGGAATTGCTCGAATAACTCGATAATTTAGCCACGATATTGTATATTATCCGAGAAATCGCAGGCGGTCATGCAAAGCGCAAAGTCGCTAGTACGAGTCTCATACGAGCTACAGATCGTTAAGCATCGTTCGAAATATCGGCTCTGATATTCTTCTAGCATTCTCTGAACTCGTTCGCGAGTACCAAAGAATTTCCTAACAGCTCCTAACGGTAATAATTGCGTTTCCATGACGAAATTACCGGCAATAATGCAACCGATCTAGCCCAAGCTCCGTGATGTCCCTATTCATTAAACCCACTTATCGGTTACGAATTTATTCTTCCGATAGGATCCAGAGAAAACGTTTGTACTCTACATTCCTCGCTTCATTATGCGCATTCCGATCGGTGTGTAATGAAAAATAAAAAAGAGGAAGGTTGAGCGAGCGAGAGAGGAAGAGAGGCTGCGTGGAAGGCAGACACGGAACAGGTCGTCGGCACTGGGATGTTCTCGATGCATGGAATCAGTGGTGGGAACGAGATACTTCGGCGATCGTTGAATCGATCGAAATACATCTCAATATCTTATTATACCGAACGGTCTCTAAAACAAAGAGTATTCGGAGAACACAGAATCCCAAGCCTAAAGTAAACCAGATCACAGACTACCATCCTGGTAACTGTGCACCAAAGGGTACTCCGCATCGACTTTGATGATTTTCGAATGCGTCGTGAAACTCGACATTCCGATCAACTTTACTGGAACGCATCAGACCCTAAAATCCATACTATTGTATGATTTCCGCTCCTTAGAACTTACATTTTTGGATCCTCATTCGTCAAATACCACCAGATGAGAGAAAAAAGAGGAAAAATCGAAAATTTTCGAAAATTTGACGACTGCCTAAATACATCTAAGGCTCCCTGCCAACGATAGTCAGCGGAAATGTCCCTGTTTTAGCAGCCACAGGTGCCATTTTCGCGAGTCCATCGCGCCTCGCGAAGGCGACGCGTAACTCACCACCGAAGCTTCCCTCCACCTTTCCAGCGACCGATTCACTTGGGAACACAAACGAAACCGTGTATCGAATGCCCATTACCGCACGGAACGCACGCAGGTACACACCGGTGGAAAGGCTCGACCCAGATATCGGTGTTTCGAATGTACCGGCTAGCCAGAGCGCAGCCAGCGGGGAGCAGCGCTGTCTATCGGAAGCCGCACGGCTCTTCAGTTCATCGACTGTCGTCGCGCGGTGCACTAACGTGAGCAATACTACACACGGTGGTACTTCCGCCGTGTTTCGACGTCGTGTGCGCGTCGCGTCGCGAGGTGCGTCTTCGAAGCCAGAGAAACTTGGCGAATGCCCTTATCGCCTCCGATACCGTGTGCCCGGTGAGTGTCAGTGACTCGGTCTCCCGTACGAGGATCAACGGTAAAAGTGACATGTGAACCCTTCTTATGGTTTGTTTCGATGTACCTTTGCCTCCTCTTCTGCCTCCCGTCCAATGTACCGTGCACTTTCGACCACTCTGACCGCAGAATTCGTGGAAGATCGGCTATATGTACATTATGTTTGGAAGACTCTGAGGATTACTCGAAGCTATCAGGCTGTGGTTCGATCGATTCCAGCTTGGGATACCGTAGCTTGGAAGTAGTAGAAATAACCAATTTCGCGATTGAACGATAATATATGGTATAAATGGCGGTGCTGGATGATCGATCAATCTCGAGGATGTTCGATTCCTAGTGTCGTAGAAGTATCCAGAGTTTGACGAACTTTCTGAAACAGTTAAGAGATGTAGATACCGAAGATGGAGAGATCTTAGTAGGTGTCTGATTGCTCGGTGGATAACGAGGATCACGGGAGTAATTACGCGATATTTTGTGGTTAGTTTACTGTGCAGACTCGAGACGATGCACTCGGTCGTCTTGAGAGACCAGCTGTCGTCTTTGCAGCGTAATTACGATATTCGTGGTTCCCCTCTATCATTTGCCGCATGCACCGTTTAATTCCGGCATTCCAGTTTGAACGGAACTTTTTCTGGACGATGTTACACCACGAGACGATTGTTAACTTCCAGACGATTGTTCGTAGTCGACTCGTTTCATATCGGATTTCTACACGTACGATGGAATACCGAGTGGAAAAACTATCGAAGAAGCGTGTTGCGTAACTAACAAGAGAATCCAACGAATGTGCTGCACCGAGTGTGAAAAGGAAAATAAGAAAGAAGGAAGAAACTAGCAGTTCAGCCTGTCAAATCAACACAGTCCATTTCTTAGGCGTTCGTTTCAATACGCATCGCTGCTTTTTCTTCGTTTGCGTAGTTTTATTTGCATTAATCATTCGAACTTCTGCCGTTTTACGTAACGCGCGTTTCTTCCTTCACGCTTTTTCTCGCGATGAGGTAAAGTCTAGGCTTCGAAAATTTGCAAGTTAACGAAAAAAAGAGCACATTAATATTAATGCTCTTTGAATGACGCTATTTTCGTCTCGTTTCCTTCTTCTCTGTTTTTTAAGCGTCGACTAGAGTTGCTCTTTGGCATCGGGTTCGAGAGGAAAGATTATAAAGAGGAATTTACCCGAAGCAAGAGAATCTGCTTTTGCGTAGCCAGCCAGGCTCGAAGAACTCGTTATTATTTTACCACGAGACATTAAATTCGTACTGTTCTCACGCTGCTTAGCGAATGACAGACCCATTGTTCGTTACACTCGCTCTCCGTTCGTAAACAGGGGAACTCATTAAAGGTGGCTCTCCTTGCAGCTCGTCATTCGATTACAGATAATTATCGCGATACTGTGTATCATCCTCAAAAGCAGGCTCCACATACGCGGTCGTCTAACAGTAACTGTACGGTAGCGTGAAATCAGCAGGCGGTCTTGTAATTAATAGTGCATGACTTGGATAAAGAAAAAATACGCTTCAAAACATCATATAGAACATCTGTTAGCCGATTTCAGAGGAGGAACCATTTATCATCGGCAACGAGAAATCTCCGCGAATAAACGTGAATTGTTCGAGGAAATATGTCACTGCGACAGGATTTCCCTTATTAACATACGACATTTCTAATTTCCTCTTCACTCTCTGACTTCGATATTACCCGCTTACTAAAGAGAAGTTGGTCAAAGAAAGATTGGATCTGCTCGATAAAAATTCCTCGCAAAAATCCAGAGGTATAATTAATCTCGAGACGATCGACATTTTTACGATATCGAGACATCATCGTATCGACAACCTAGTAATCCAAAAATCAAATAAGAAAGCAATTTTGACGCAGACATGATTTACAAAATGGCTCGCCTATGAGAGACGAAAACTCGGAATTACATTTTTCCCTATGATCTCCATACCGATGTTAGTTGATAATTGGTTAATAACAGAGAAAAGAATAACGAGATATTATTTTCGAAATTATTCTCCGCCATATTCGCGAGCTGTACGTCACTCAACACGATCGAAGTAACTAACCTCTCATTTCGTTGTCTTAATTCTACCCTTTCGGTTGAGCAAACGTACCTCTTTCTTGGTCATTCGTTAATCGGTCAGAAACGCGGCAAGATCGCGAAATACACGGAAATCCTGCAATACCCGATACGATCTGGCATCGATAGGGATACAAGCGCGAATAACGAAGGCTACAACTACGTTCCCGAGCAATGTCACGCGCCAGACGCAGCTTAGGTTCGCGGGGATAACGGTCTCGATCTCGATCGCGATCGTGTCGCAATAAATCGGTTTCGCCTGTCCCAGTGTCATGGCGAAATCTCGGTATTCGTGTCGCGGGGCTCAATTACAGCTAGCAAACGTTGTTTACCTCGGCCAGGCTGCCGCAACATACCTTCCCAACCCGTTCAGAAACTCCTCGCGTCCAGAGCGCACCCATACCATGATCGCGAGCTCGCAGGATGAGGCGAGTCTCGTGTTTTCTTAAAATATTCATTACGACTCTTCGAAAACATTCCGCGACGTTTACCTGAACAGATTCTGACGATGACCAAGACGAGGGATGACGCGATAGCCGCAACGATCCTAGCTAGTAAAGGTCTGGATCGATCGAAGATGAATGTGATCCTATGAAATGATCGAAATGTGGAAAGTGGGTCGTCACACACGAGTCTCTTTGAGGACACGTTGATAGACTCGGTTTTGATGAGAAATCGTTCATTATTTGCGGTATAATTTCCATACAGAGGACTAATAAGTAGGCTTGTTCTTGTCCGATCAGAATTCTGTCACGAGAAGCTGTCTTAATGAGACATGTAGCTAAAAAGAAGAAATTCGGGGTAGAGTGGAGGATTTTATTTGTACGCGAGAAAAACCAAAGATATTTCGCTCAAGTTTGTTACTCGTCATCTGTCATACTCGGATCGTCGAGGAATCGAAAGTCGACTTTAATCGCACCACGAGAATCTGCTGCTTCGCTCAGTTAAACGGGGAAAGTAGATCCAGTTCGGCGATGAAATCGAGGAAATTTATCGATCGACACGCCGAATTATTCTTGACAATTTCGGGGTATAACTAGAATCAGCCATCGGTGGATAATATCCGTTCATCGTACAGTGTCGTTCAAAGACGTGACTCTTGTTCAGGCTTCGAGTAATTCATAATGATTCCGTTACGAGCAGACGTTTCGAAACGCAGTATCGAATTAGCCTTCAAGGATAGACGTCGTCCATATGCGAAATTACGAAGGATACGCGTGTATTGTCTATTTTCCATCGATGTTTCTCGATGAACGAGCCACCACGAGAAGAGAAAAATAGGCGTGTGATCGTGATCTTCCTTACGCAAGCCTGCCAACCTCATACGAGATCGTTAACGATCCCTCTATACGCAAGTTTACGCGTTCCGCGGATAGTTGCGTAGCTGCCAGCATACCAAGGCAGCCTCCATCGAAGATATCGATCTCTGATCGAGCCGAGAATAATAGTCATTGATTAACCATAAATTTGTTCCAACACTACGTCGTTCCACGATGTAACATAAATTAATGACCGCCATTATTATCGAGTTGGCCTTGTCGACGGAAAAATAACGGGAAACATTCAGAAATTTTGGCAAAATTTTGATAAATAACAATTATTACGAAGATTCGTCGAATTTCTAAAATACGCCTAATTTAATTTTCCACTGGTAATTTGGATTTTAACTATATGGTTTAATTAGAGATAATTTTTGGAACTTCTAAATCCTTTTTTAAAACGTTTGTTAAGTGAAACGTGGTCCGGTGTAAAAGCACTGTGCTTGTCATTTAATTAGAGCCATGCAACAGAGCAGAACAACACAATGCTAATTAGCTGTTTCTTCGCCGATTGTTCTGTATCCTTTTTGCGGAACGAATATTCAGAAAAATTCGTATCACCTTACCGGTGAAAGAAGAATTCGTTGATTCGCTATCCTTGAAAGTATATTTTTCATCGCCGCAATTTCTCCGTGGTAAATACTCGAATTTAATCCTGAAAAAATCACTCCCTCGAGAACAGGTTCGATAAGACGCGAATAAATTATCCTACGAGACGAAATATCCTTGTCTCCGGAGTGTTATTCGAAAACCGAGGTGAAAGATTGAGGAACGAGCGATAAAATGGATAAAGGGGGGAAAAAATCAACGTGACAAATATCATTCAAGGATGAAATTATAATTTCAAATAATCCCCGAGAGTTAGAGGACAAAGTCACAGTGCGAAGACGAATTAACTTGGCTCGTATCATTTATTTTCCTTCATCCGTTCGTTCACGATTGAATTCAAGTAAAACGGGGGACATTTAGTGGGTCAGAAGCCGCTCATCCCATTAGTATAGTGACATACTCAGTAGGAATGACTGGATTCCGCTTCCTACTTTTCCTTGACCATCGGGTTTCGACGACTCGTCTATTCGAATCTGGGTTCCGGACCTCTCTATCCCCTTTCCTGGCTCAACGTTACATCGATCCTTGAATAATAACGAGGACACTCAATGAGATATCTAAAGAATTTCAAATACAAGCATTTAGCGCGTAAAATGGACGTGAAACGAGCTAAATTGCTTCCGACACGAATCGTTTCGATGGATAGAAAATGAGAAATCATTTGACCGTGGTATGTTTGCTAATTTCCTCGTTACTTTTTCCCGCCGTAATGGGGAAAGCGAGTTTTCTTTAAAAGCGAAGACAACCCTTCTTAATCCTGAACGCGCGATAAGCCGAGTTTCCAAGAAAGCAGAGGCCTTTCTCATTCGCTGACGGAGCGAAGGAGAGTTTGTTAGCGCGAGATAATTGCAATGAAAAGTGTACATTGTTCTTCGGTCCCACGACAAGCTTCTTCGCCTGCCTTCTCACGAGGCCCTGAAGAAGGTCCTTCTTCCGTGATCCACATTCGGCTTTGCGTGCCGTAACGAGGACGGTTCTACGCTTTTTCGAGCAGATTCGGCTTCGTTATGGAGGAAAAAAGGCGCATTAAGAATAAAAATACCTTCCACCGAAGAAACCGTGGTAAAATCTCTTCCTATTCTTCTGAAAAACATCGCCTATCTTTTTCGACGTTCAAACACAATTCGTTCGATTCCATTTCACCATGTTCACACATGCTTGTTCACACATGCTTCGCGATTCGTGACTGCCATTACTCCTTTCCCCTTTCTCTTCGAAACTTAATCGTCGTTGCTACGTTTCTTTTCGAAATTTGATTAATAATTCCAAGAAACGGGGAGGCACGCCGTCGTAGCTTAGCGACGTGTTTAAAATACACGTTACGGTGGAGTTTCTGTGTGTGTTTTTAATATTGTGCTCGCTTCACAGGGTTTCCTTTTCTCTCGTTAATTAGTATAAAAGGTCTTTGAATTGATGGTCGAAGAAAGTTCACGGTCGCCGTGCGTAGAACATCTTTGGTTCAGGGAATCAGGGTCAATTATATTCTATGAAATGTAATTTCTATGCGTTCGTCGTGCTTGATGGCGTGTGCTATGCAGAAACCGAGTTTGAAAGTATTCCTCCATTGACTCTGTTCATAACATCGAGGATGCAAAGATTCGGGTTGCGTTTGAAATTCTGTCGCATTGTGGCCGTGGCGAAGAGACGCTTGTGTCAGCGGTTATTTTTGCCACAAAGCCAAAAGAAGATTGAGCCACTCCGGTAAACTCGCGAAGCTTTGTGTAATCGTTGATCGTTTCGACGAGGATGACACCTAGTTAGTATAATATGACATCCTTTTACGAGCAAGAAATATTTCAGCGTTGGCGTGATGCAGACGTAGGCTCCTCCATCTTGCAGGCTGTTTCCATTTGCACAATATTCTGCAGTCGCTCCAAATTATTCCGAATATTCTTTACGATTGCTCAACGAAGAATGTACACCTATAATTGGACGAATAAATTTATGGCAATTAAATTTTGATAGAATTCAGAGTAAATTACGGTAGAGATAGAGAAATAGAGTGCACGGTACATTCGCGAATCAAGTCCCTGAAAGAGTAGTCAGATGAAGAAACGAGTATTTAATAACCAGGTCGACGCCTGGAATTCATGGAACCATCTTCCTGAACGAACCTATGGATGTGGAACCAAGATAATTGGCTTGAACTGGTCCAGATGTATTCGATCGAGTCAACGAACCAAGTGTTGATCATCGACTGACCAAAATGGAGAGGGAGGTTTCTGACACCGAGGGAATCTTCTCCAAGAGGCTGTCCAGCAACTGGGCAGAGCTACCGACGACTCTGAGGAAGAAGCCAAAGCATCGACCAGAGATTCTCTCTCAGTTCGTCGATCCTTCGGAAATCTCTGAAAACGAGTGCAAGAAGATCGAGCCGAAGCCGTTCAACAATGTTCAAAGGATCGTGAGAAGATCCGAGTTTCTACGTAAATTGGAGACGAACGAAAACGGGAAGAACGTGGATTACCGACGCGACGTGAAGATCGACAAGAGATCCACGTCGGATTACTCGTTCTCTAGAGTGGACGAGGATTATAGGAAACATTACGAGGATCACGATTCGAAGCTTGGTCCACGAAGAAAAAGCATAAGCAATCTCGTCGGGAAGTTCGATCACAAGAACTTCTCCGATGAAGATCGAAAAACAAACTCCCCTGACAGCCTCCTGGTGAAGTCCTCGGAGTCTGACTTGAGCAGTGACGAATACGGGCAAACGGACGACTCCGGAGCCTTCCTAGAGAAGGCTTCCAACCGTGAAAAGGGAACGAAGAACGAGCAGAGGAACAGGTTCATTAAATTTTTCGCGAAAGACGAGTGTAAAAGGAAAAAGAAGCAGGAAGAAAAGAAGGTGTCACCGGATTCTGGTCACCTGGACGTGAACAAGAATAACGTGAAGCAAATTTCGAGGAGTATCGAGTTGATCAAGAAGGATTCCAAAGTGGTTAACCAGCAGAAATTCGAGTACGAAAATATACCCAGAATCGACGTATCCAAGTTGGATCAGAAGCCTTTCCTCAGCCCTATAGCTTCGACGATCAATTCGATAAACACCTCTAACTCTGACCGCTCTCAGACCCAGCCGACGATCGAGCAACTGAGGCTGGAAGAGGGTTGCTTGCTTCGAAACTCGAGAAACTCCAGTCCACCTGGTCCACCGAGAAATAACGAGACCAATGACGCGAAATATCGCGCTCAATCTCCGGCTAGACAAAGTCAAAACGCCGAGGATATGCAGGTGAACGAACTGATCCAAGATTTCTACGACAGCGATCAGATCGTTGGTCGAGTGAACGGGGAAAGGAAGGTTTCGAAAATGGAGACGATCGCGGAGGAAAACGCGGATGGAAGTAAGCTAAGCGTCAGAGAGATCCTGAAGAGGTTCGAGGAACTGAGGACGCAGAACGAGACGCAAGTGGAGGAGAAGTCGAACGACAAGACCCTCACCACGATACAGGAGACCTTGAAGAAACTCGACGAGAAGGTCAAGAGCTACCAGGTCACGATCCCGATAAAATTCTTGTCCTCGATTAATAAATACTCCGTAAATCTCGCTGAGTTCTCCCTGTGATACTCGCGTTTGAAAGATCTTAAGCCTCTTACTCTTCGGTTTTACGTGTATTTTAGTATGACCGAGTGCGTCGGTAGAAACGACGATAAATAATTCGAACGACACGAGCACGGAATTTATATAAGAATCTGGAAACCTTTCGAATTTTAAATCACGCCAGCTATTCCATCGAATTTCATTGCATCCGCGGCGCGAAAATTGGATAACTAATTAGCCGCAAATTAAATTTTCATCTAACGAAGTTCTCCTTTATTAAACCTCGCACGAAGCGGATTTCGTGACTCTTTTGTTGCTAGTTAACATACTTCGAGTCAATTACTAGCTGAACAACGAGTTCTATAAAATTATATAACACAGGAAGTTTATAGCTATTTTAATTACGTAACACCTATCAACCAAGCGTGTACAGGTATTCAGCGTTATCTCAGATCAGCGATTTTCACCAGGTATGCGTAACGTCTTTCGAATTAGAAAAGCTATAGAGGTAGCTAAAAAGTCGGGCAACGAATTCAATAGACGATCCGTAAGAAACGTTACGGGCGTTAAACCAACGACGTTGAAATTTTTAATTCGTCTACGAAAAATTACCGTTCCTTTTCTTCCCCTCGACGATCGATTCGAAAAATAATTTTACCAAGACCTCTCGATAGAACATAATTAATACGCGAACGATCGTTCGTCGTTAAACGCAGATTTCCTGAGGGGACGATTTATGCTCGTCGCGAAAAAGCTCGGAGGGACAGGGTCGTCAACTTGTATGCTTTACGACCGATAAATATTTCTTTCCC
>NW_016908602.1:666831-740326 GCF_001483705.2 Eufriesea mexicana | reverse complement strand
CTTTCCCTATTAATCCGGACCACGGTTAGCCTCGATGACGCCAGAATTATATTTTCCTTTCCTTTTTTCCTCCTATCGCTCCAAGATTCTACGATGGAATCGCGACTAGACACGCGAGAGACGATTTTCCGTACGGTCACCAGCCTGATCACTCTCGAGGGGGTGGAACCTTCGAGGACCGATCTCTGGAAGAGGAGGAATCGTCAGAGACTGTGGAAGATTTTTACCGTTAGTTGGACGATATAAAGTACCGAAAAGGAATGCAGACGGTTGCTTTCGCGGCGTGCTCGCATAATCGGCCCTGTTTACATGGCCACTGTGCCAAGATATTAGTAAAATGTAGCCAGTGGTAAAGGTACCGTAATTGAAGGCTGCGCCGTGTGTAACGAGCGGAACCATTAAAAAGTTTAAAGAGGATTAATGGTGCCACCTTAGAAGGTATCGTTCGTCCGGCAATTAAGGTTAACGAACAACGAATCAGGACTTTATGACGCCTAAAACAGCGTATATATCATACCGTGACAGAAGTTTACGTTACGTCTTAATCCTCTTCTGCATCTGGTATCTCGTTTGAACACACTTGAAGAAGCAGATAGGTAGATGTTGATCTTGGGGGAACTGACTTTTTTGCATGGCAAATGAAATGCTCACCCAGATAGATATTTCAACAAAAATTACACGCGGGAATGTCTGATAGAGTTGTAGCGCAATTTATTTCATAAACAGGCCGGAGAGAATCGAGTGGATGGTTATTCTTATTAATACCATTAGCGTAACTATGTGTGCTCACGTTTACCACCGTACCTGGATGCATTAACGATTATGTGGGTCAGGGTCAACATCTGCTTATCTCACTCGCTCAGATACATTCAGGTTTTGTCAGCAGGGTTTCAGCTATCGATATACCGGGTGCCACGTTACGATTTCCTTGGGATAATAATCATCTTTCATGCGAGATGACTAGAAAGTATTTGGAATTCGAATCCTTTTAATGCCCGAAGAACGCACGATTTTCTTCGATTTAATTGGGATTAAAGTACGAAGGAATTCTCTGATTTAATCATTTTCTAGATCGAGCAGCTTAAAAAGCCTGCTACCTACGTTAAGCCTTGCAGAAGGAATGGCTGCCAGCTCTCTTTTTAGTGTAATTTACGTCCAGAAGAAACTGCCATAATACGTACAAAAATTGACAATGCGCTACATGTTCCTTTATTTTCGGGTAATAGCTACCTATTACTTTGCAAATTACGGCAAATTGATGGTTACGTTATTGCAATATCATTCCTGCAACAGCGCCGCGGAAAAATTACAGTTCCAGATGAAAGAAATCACAATTTACTAAATATATGTCAGCTGCAGAAATAATAATGGCAATCAGAAGGAGCTATAAACTCAGAAACTTTCACGACATTACCAGCCTCGGAAAAGTGCAAAACTCGTACAACGGATGCTATCGATTTTCTTCTGTGAATCCTCAATGCCAGCCTATCTTTCCTCCACATTTACAAACGAAATAAATTTACACAGAATCTAGTTTCGCTCGTCTGATAAAACCAGTTACACGGATGTAACGCGTGAAGAGTTTGGATAAAAGTCGGTCGTAGGTCCTTCGCAGATTATCGATTCGCGAGTTTCATCGAACCATTTATCTGATAGTCGATCGATCGGTAAAAGGAAGTAACAAATGAAAAGAGAAGCTCGTCGAACATATTTTTCGCATTCCTCTGTTGGTCCTGGATCGCGTGCAGGGAAACCCGTTTTCTCGTTCGCGAGATCGAACGGTGGATCCGAGATATTCGCAACCATGTCGGTGAAAAGCAGGAAACGCGAGCCGAAAGAGAAAATGAATAATAGGAAAGGTCGAGAAACCGTCGTGTAAATCACTCGAGAAACCAGGGCGACGTGCCGCCCACATACGGGGGTTTTGCCATCGGTAGTTTACGCACTCGAACGTGATTTCTTGATCTTTCGATCGTGATAAGAAGACGGAAGAGACTCGTTCGCGAGACGAAATCTGAACCTTCGACCAACGAACGTAACGAATGGGATATATTATTCCGGAAGTGAAAAGTAGTACTTAATTTAGATGACACGTTTATCCTGTTATCAGTGATTTATGGAAATCTAATAAGTTTATAATTGTTTTTTATCGTTTAAAGTGAAACGATTTCCTCTGCTCTAAATCGACGCTTTTCCCTACTGAAAAGCGCGTGAAAGTTCAATTTCATATATTATATTAAATGATATCTCGATCCGTCTAAGATCTAACTTTCTCGATTATAAATATTTGATACATTCCGCTACATGGCTATCGATTTAAAATTTATAATTAATACTCATAGCCGAGGTATTCGTGACTTTCGTGATCCAGATTGCTCCTATTTAAGGCTTCTTCGAATATCCTCTTCGAGAAAAAAAATTTCTGCGTGTACCTAACATTGTTACGTTTTGAAAAGATGCAATTACAATGATAAAGATTCGATATTCAAATAACAAATAAAATAATTAACAAAATGGTACGTTACGATTGCAGGTCGATCAGAAGCCGTTGCATAAGCCAAATCATCATGAGAATCATGTATCTCAGATTACAAAATCGATCCAGTCACAAGCGAATCATAGTACTCCGAATCATGTTCAATCCCATGGTCAGCCTAATCATGTCATCTCAAACCACGAGAACCACGTGTCTGCCAGTCGTGTGCCGAACCACGTGTCGGCGACGAACCAGACGAATCATCAGAAAAACCAGCAAAACCAGCGGCTCAGCCCGAACCAGGAATGGCGGCAACCGGAAGACAACGGCAGATTGCAAGAAGATGGCATCTACGAGAGCGGGCCAGTCGTCAACGACGGAAAACACTCTCTGTTGCAGTACGCCATGCTGAACTTTAGACAAAGCACAGAGAAGTTAGTACATTATTTCAATTAATTTCCTATATCTATCTTAATTTAGTTTCACAATTTATTTCGTGAGATAATATATTTGTCTTTAATAGACAGCAATCATAAATTTAGAAAACCCTTGAAATATTGTATAAATGCAGGAGCTTTTCCTTACAGTTGTTACCTTTAATTGAAATTAGAAAATAAATTAAAACTTCTGCATTTAGCGAACAAAATTTCAACGAGTATACTTAATTACCAATTCTAAAAATCAAGCTCATAATGTATTTTCTTTTGCAACGTGTTACACGCTATACGCTCTAGGCTAGAATCAGTAAGTATGAAAAAAAATATATATCTCGTAATTGGAACAAATTCCCGCCCTTAAAATTCTAAACAAACGAGAAACACTTTTACCAAAACGAGACATCGCAATAAAAGAGAAATTAATGTTAACGACTAATTGGTCCCTCTTACGCAAGAAACACGAGCCAGCCGTGTTGAGAAAGCATAACGCACTGCAGTTCTCAGAGTAACATCGACCATCTTGGTGAACGTGCGGCTAACGAGTACAGCTCGTCTCCTTTTGGCATTATTCCGCGTTTCGCGAGTTACCGTTCCAAAGTGCATCCTAACTTGTCGAGAAAACCTGAATTTGTTCGTTGGACATAAAAATTTGTGATCAAATTTTTTATATATACTATAACCTCGTTCTTGATGGAGAGACTATGTCAGGGAAGAAAGATCTAGATGGAATTTAAGAAAACCACTAATGAATAGATTTCTAAAAACCATGTACGTAGGATTACAATATTGCACTTTAATTGACTATGAAATATTATAAAGAAACGAGAATTGACATTGCAAATGTATTTTAATTTTACTTCGCCACTCAATGCCTGCTAACTATACTAACGTGTACGACTAATTAAAGTTAATTAGATGTTTTCACTGTTCATTGTACAGTTTTCATTATTCAAAGAGATTTGGAAATAATTATTTAGACGTGCTTTACACAGGAAACGGATTTGTAACGAGGTAAAATCTAAGTAAAACGAGAGAAGACTTGACGCAAAAACGATAACGAACTGACAGGATACAGAAAGATCAACCTTCGACCAAGTCGAAGAGGTATCATTAAAACACCTAACTAGAGTGTAGACTTCCTAAACATGACTTTGACAAGTGACGACCACCCGGCCAGTATTCTCAACGGGACTTTTTCCTCTGTCTGTAGCAACATCCTGCAATGGAAATCTCCTTTACGGCTACGTACTCCTCCAACTAGACGTCTTCCGTTTTGGAAGACTATTACTTACGTCACCCCCAAGTCCCGTTCCGTCGATAAATTGATTCCAACAGCCCCTTTGTGCAATTAGAACTTTTTACTATCATAAGTAGATTTTTGAGAAACGAATGCTTTAATAAAGCTCTCCTTTTTATAGGTTTGAAATGTTGAAAACAGCAGATGGATCCATAAGTGGATCTCTTAAGGTGATAGAATCCCTGAAAAGTAAAAAGAAGAATAAGAAAAGCAAAGGTCAACAGGATGGTGCAGAATGGACTTGGAAGGAGCAAGTGGATCTTGTAAAATACTCTGCCGTGCCAATAGAGCAAAGTCTTTTGAGACTGGATGCAGATTTAAGTGCCTTGGCAGTGGAATGCTTCTTATGTCTGATGAGATACATGGGTGATCAACCGTTACCTCCAGATACTAGTGAAGTAAAATGTGTTTACACCATTTTGATGGTTAGTGACATTATTTTCTTTAAACTAATGAATTTCTTGAAAAAGAAGTTATGAGATTTAAACATTTTATAAATGCATGTCCATTAAAACCTTGTTCTTCAATTAACAATAGTATTTCATTACCTGTATGGCCTATAAAATAATACAGTGATACTTCACCAGCAAATTTGTTATCAAAGAGGAAGATAAATATGATATTGCTAATTTGTATTTCTCCCATAGCCATTTTTATTTTCATCTATTTCTAAACATCTCTTACATTGAAAAGGAATACTTATAATAAGCCTTAATCCTCTAAATAACTACAATGAGAAAAACCATCACTTTCTCCCCTTATAAACTATTGAAATCTAAATTTAACATTTAAGAATATTATTCTCACCATTTTCAATTTCATTGCAGCATTGTCACAAATATGAACTACTTCGTGATGAAGTTTACTGTCAACTGATGAAACAGACTACAAACAACAAGAGCCCAAATCCAGATAGTTGTCAACGTGGCTGGAGAATCTTCAGTATCGTTGCTGCTTATTTCACTTGCAGCGATGGTCTGAGACCTTACCTTACCAAATATCTGGAAACTGCAGCTTATGATAAGAGGAGAGCTTATCATGGAACAGCCACAGTGTGTCTACAGAATCTTAGAAAGACAGTTAAATATGGAGGAAGAAAAAATGTGCCAAGCGTGGATGAGATTATGGCAATCAGTGCAGGAAGAAATGCAAAGAGACAGATATACAGATTACCAGGTGGAACAGAAAGAGTAATCAACACCAAATGTACAACTGTTGTACAGGTAAGTTCTTTCAATTACTTACTGTAAATTATAAAACAAAGAAGAAATGAATTGGGATATTTATATAATAGTACTAAAATTTCTTAAATACAACAAAATAATCGCTGTTTTATAAATCTTTTAAAAAATACAGTTGAGACTCTGTGCTTTAGTATGCAATTATTAATATGAACAAAAAATCATATTATAACTACCATATCAATTTAATAGTACAAAATTATAAGCATTAAAGTTCTTAATTCATAATTAATGTATAAAATGACAGTTTCAAATACTTTCGGATTAAAAAAAACGTAATTTGATATTACATAACCTAAATTGACATACTCGGCATAGCGTCAAAGAAATCTCGTTAATTAGTATATGTATATCATAAATAACAATAGATATAATTACTTCCTTAATTAAAATAAAATAAGTTAAAAAGTTTACCGATAACTCTGTCCTTTTTATCAATTTTCCTCCTTTTTATGAAACACTTTCAACTCACCGACATCACTGCGCTTCGTAACCCTTGTTAAGCAAGGAAAATTTGCGCGCCAAAATTCAAATTCAAATCTTTATATACCATGCATATACATTTATCGAAACTATTATTTTAATTTATTTTTATTAACAGGATGTTATCGAAGAGATGTGCAACATAATATCTGTAAGAAATCCTCATGAAATGGATGAATTCTCGTTGTATTGTATCGTCGATGGTGATGCATTTACTATGCCTTTAGCTAGGGATGAATATGTACTAGATGTAACTACAGAACTACATAAAAATCATCAAGTTTTTTATTTAATATTCTGCAGGTTTGTTTTAACCACGGAAGAAATTATTTAAAAATGTTTGAAATTATTTAAATATAATTCTACTTAAACCTAAGTAAGCACTATAAATAAAATTGTAAGAAATTAATATAAATAACCTTTCTAAATTTAGATCTGTATGGTATTATCCTTTAAGACTGGATGCACCACTGTATATAGAAGTCGTATTCAATCAAATTGCTCCAGACTATTTGGAAGGTCTTTTATTAGTTTTACCTGGTGAACATTTACCTCAAGAAGTCATAGTGAGTTTCTCCTACCTTTTAGGATTTTCTACAATATACTAAATTCACATTTAATTTTTAATTAATGTCTTTTCTTTTTAGTATGACATGGCACAAATAGCTGCTCTTTTACATAGGGCAGCAGATATGACCCATGAACCAACAACAAAAGAAATAAAATATTTATTACCAAAACCAGTGCTTAGTTTAAGAGAACCACGACCACAACAGTGGTCAAATATGGTTCAGCAAGCATGGAATAACGTGCAACACAATACAGTAGCTGCTTGTAAAGCACAGGTGCTTGGTGAGTGTTTTAATTGTTTACTATGACCATTAATTTTACAAAAGGAATAACTTATTTTCATGTCTCAGAAATTCTGTGGAAGTGGCCATTGTTCGGATCTAGTTTCTTTGCTGTGAAAAGGGTTCCTGAAGGAAAAGAAAAGGGTGGTGATCATATTTTGGCACTTAATAGACATGGAGTACATTTTATCGATTTGATCACACATGTGGGTAATCCAACTCCTAATTTTCTGCTCTTATCTAAAGAAGTAATTCATTAATTTAACATTAAATTTTCAGGAAACCCTTTATCATTATCCCTACTCTGAGGTAATCTCTACCAGAAAGGTAAAATCTGAAGAAGGAACCCTTTACCTTGACATGAAGTGTGGTAATTTGATGCAACAACGAATCACGAGACTTCAGACTGAACAGGCTCACGAAATTTCGCGACTAATTAGACAATACATTACCATGGAACAAAGAGCCACCAATGCTCAAGGTGCTGGCATTGGGTTTGGCATGAGATAAGATTCTGGATCTGCATTCTGTATTTTAGAGTCAAAATTTTAGGGGCATACATTGTTTTTGTATTACCTAATTGGGTAAATAATACTGTAAATACGTATTTAAGAAAAACAATTCCGAAATGAATAAAACAAGGAAAGGAGGAGAGAAGACATTCCAAAAACTTTGATATAGAGTTCTTTAACATCTTTAGACAAGTTGAATCAGAAGAAAAATTGCTCATAGCGTTCGAAAATTTCGAAGAAGTGTCAGTAAAATTACATTTATTTCATTGCTATTTATTTATACCAGAAGCAAAAGATTGTAAAATTTCGTATCGAAAATGCAAACTAGATGAGGAATGTAGTTTGAAATCTTATTGACTTGTATATATATATATCTAGTTAGAGATGAGAAACAACTAGAATTGGCAGAAACAGAGTTCATCCGATATCACTGTCATAGATACAACTGTTGTAACTATCTCTCAGATCGTGACAATGTATTTCACATATTTCTTCCATAAACCTCGACGAATACACCAAAATGTAACAAACTTAAAAGATAAGTCACAAGTTCATACCTCGATATAAAAGGAAGATGGATGATCAAGAATACTGCATGAAAATGGACATATGATGATGGACAATTCAATGACATTCCAGTGTTCAAACTATCATTTCATAAAATAAGACATTCTAGTTACACAACAGTCTTAATAATGAGAATATCTGATTATCTTCTTCATTAACGTGCATTAATTTTATATATAACGTTAAGGAAGAAAAAGAAGATGAAGAAGAGGAACGAATGCTCAAGTATCTAAGCAATTATTCTCAACTCTGTAAATACGCGTTTAGAAACGTTTAGAGAAAGAGAGAACTGCGTGAAAGGTTGGACGAGAGAACGACGGTTCTGTGAATGGAAATATATCGATATTATAGCTCATTAGCAGCTTTTTAAATAAGATTCGATGGCAGGACACGTCGATACTCTCGATGGCTGCTGCGTCTTCCGGTTGATTTCTTTCTCTTTCAGTTCCAGTGAGGGCAAGTTTCTTCTAGTTACATTTGATAATCGAAGAAACTGTCAATCACATTGAATGATAAGTAACAACTTTCGATATCGAATAGAATCGATTTATTTATATAACAAGCGTAAGAAAAAGAAACGATACGGTACACGTAAAAGTTAATGTAAATCCAATTAAACGCTAATATCTTTAACGAGTACGTTCTGATGGAGACTAACAAATTGCGGTTATATGTTTATCACAAGGAGACATTATTATTAATAATTGTACGTATGCGTATCGATGTGAACGGAGGTGTTAAAACTTTATATTAAAAGTTTCTACATATACGAAAATAATCATGTGTCTGTGAAGTTCCCTTGTCTTCCTCCAAAATTATTAATACGATCTGTAAATAATAAATATTAAGTAAGTTAATGAGTCAAATCAATAAAACTCAGAAAAAGTAAAGAAACCTTTGCTCATCTATTAATAAGGAGTGTTATTTAATTATTCGGGAAATGTACGCATATATCTGTCATGAAAGAAGACAGTGAGTCAAAATATTGGTCTATCAATAAAAAAAAGGAAATATACAAATTGCATAAGAAATACATTGAGAAAAATAAGTAGAAAAGAAAAAGTAAAATTTAGGAAAAGAAAAATAATTAGCACTTGAAAAGAAATAAGTAGAAACTAAAAGAAAAATTATACAATACCTGAAAAAACAAATTATTATTAAATTATTTACGAAGATGGAACGTGAGTGGAACGGATAGTGGCAATCAGCTTCACTTTCGCCATCAGAGCGATCTGTGATTTTAGACTCGAAGCTCGAATTCCACAACGAGAACATAGACGGCTCTGATGTCAGTTTACTAACTCTGGTTATATACTCCTAATATATTTTAATAAATCCACTAATTACTCTTGAGTAATTATAAAAGTTTATAAATTAATTCCGGAAATTGAGTAATTTATTAACTTTTCACTGTTAGAGCCCTTCTATCCTTTTCTATTTTCCCTCTGTCCTTGTCTGTTACGTGACGAGCTCTTCGACGACCTCCTCGCCTATTCTATATTCCTATTACTTCTCTGAGCTTCGGGTCCAAAATCATAACTGACACTGATCACAGGCAGTAAAATTTTTATTTGAACTAGATATCTCTTTTAATTAGGTGCTCCAAATACATCTTAATAAATCAATTCGGCAATAGAAAATTAATAAATTTTCAATTTTCTGTAATTAATTCATGAACATTTATAACTGCACAGCAAAGTTGGAATTATAGGCAACATTCTTATACAATGTTTAATTTAATAATTAATACTTACATGAGCGATAGGTTTTGTATTTCCTGTGTTTAATGATTATATTTTCGTTTCCTTTCTGTAGTAAATAAGATTACTATAGGAAACTGTTTTATTTGCATAGTAGTCTTATTATATTGTAATAAATATATACTAACATAAGAAAGCATAAAAAATAAATTTTTTGTGATAGAGCAATTTCATTTGCAGATTCGTATTCAGGGAGGTAAGCGCAACAAGAGTTACCCAATGGATACTACAAATTTGAGAAAAAGTTAAAATTTGTTGGACAGTGTAATATAACACTCACAAAATGTATAATAAAGAATTTATTACTTTTTTATATTTTAAAATAATAATTTGATACATTCAAATATTTCGTACAATTTTCAGTATACAAATTTTATTTTAATAAAGACCACTTGAGTTGTTCCTTTGCAGATTGCAAAACCTAGAACAAAAATAAAATATTTAATGACACAAATGAAAATTCTATGAAAGATTGTTGATAATTCTGCCTTCTAGAATCACAAAAACTTACAATCAGAGACTGTGCGAAGAATGTAGAATGATGCATGAACACAAAATAAAAAAATCGAAAATGTTTCTATGTGGTAAATGGACATAAACTTTGCTATGCCATTAAATTAATTAAATATCCTATACCTAATATTAAATATTACCTGTGCAACTGTTTGTTCTCCAAGTGGAATATCATCGGTTCTTAATGCTACCCTCTGAACCACACTTGAAGCATCAGCATCGAGAATAATTCTAAAAAAAATTTCCAAATTATTTTCTGCTTTTTACATACATGTTAATATGTAATTTCTAAATTTAAACATTTTTATTTACCCTCCATCACAAATTTCATCCATTGCTAGCATGACTATATCCAAGCTATCTAAAACAGCTTTTTTTTCAACAGTTTTTCTTAAAATTTGACTCACTGAATCAAAGAAACAATTTAACACGCTCATTAAGATTAACTGGAATAAAAATCAAAAACTGTAAAACTGCAGAAATATTATTTATTACTAACAGAGTAAAATATATATGATAAAGTTGATATGTACTTCATTTTCGTTAGAACTTCCCATAACATAAAACAACAAATCTACGTTACATCTATAAACACATGTTAAACCATCCAGCATAATAATTTCTGCATTTGCTCTGTGTGTTTTGTTGAAGAGATTTTCTTCAAATGTTTTTTGTTCTTTTGTTGTAAGAAAAACATTTTTGTCATAATATTTGGCTAATATCCTATTGCCATCATTGTCCAGAATTACCATTGCCTTGACTATATAAAGCGTTGGTTCCTACATATACATATATTTTACATTAAAATGTAATTCATAAAAAAAAGTTTTCCCAGTTATGCACCCATGTAGTACTCAAATACAATCTTTTTAATGATCATACATGCTACATTAAATTAAAGAGGTTAGGAAACACTTTCGTTCAATCATTATTTAAATAAATGATAATAATTGGGAACAGATACGGAAAGCAAACTTAAAATCAGTAGAAATCATACGCGTTGCCAAAAATTGCGATCCTGGTCACTCTGAAGCATTGGAGAGAGGTTATGTTGCACGACTTTTGATGATCCAGCACGATTCATGATTACGATTGCACGAGACAATACTTACATCAAGAATATATTATTAAGAGATGTACTTTACTGTGAAATCTACATAAAAAAAAAAAACGTAAAGTGCATATTAGGAAAACCTACCGATAGCTGACTCTCCATGTTTACGTCACACTTGACGCGTCAATGTCTACTATACAACGTGAATCAAGATATTTCCTAAAAGAGAACAAATTCGAATATATAATAAACCAAAATAAATATAATACGATTTTTTTATTTCTAAAGCATTATTTTTAGTAGCTTTATTTTTCTATTTCAATATTATTTACATTAATCAACATTATCGTGTACTAAATAATTCAACCACATATTATACATTTATATGCATTTACTATTATTTAATATTGTACAATTATATAAAATTTAGTTATGTTACGAAATGTATAAACGTCTCAATATATTAATTTATTATTAAATTAATATCCTTAAATATTATACATAGGTCGAACGTACTTTGAAACATATTCTTTTTCAATCTAAATCATTTCTATTCCTACAAATTTTATTCATATCACATAAATTATCTTATTTTTCAGCGACAGTCTCCTTTTTTATCATATTTGAATATTTCCGTAAAAATTCAGGTCCATCCCATTTACCACTGTAAATTATAAAGGTATAAAAATCTTTATAAAAAAGATCTTTTTAATGTCAGCATTATAAACTTATTTTAAATTTATAATAAAGTTACCGTGTCATTAAGGTCCAATACAAAAGCGGAAATGCATAAGCTTTGAGTATAAATGTGAAAAAATATTCTTTGCCTTGATTTACTGGAAATGTTTCCATTGGTTGCAAGTTGTAGTCGAATTCTGCTAAAATGCATTTTCTATAACCAGTAACTAAGGGACAAGATGAATAACCATTGTAAGCCATAGTCATTGGTTTACCAGCTAAATCATCTATAATATTTTTAAAAAGAACTTTTCCTTGAGCAGCTGTAAAAAGAAAAAGTTCTTCAATACAAATTTTGTTTCATAATTATTAAAGATTCATACTATACCTATTGCTGCCATTGTTTTAGAATTAGGAGCATTAATGCAATCTCCAATTCCATATATATTGGAATACCTTGTGTGCTGTAAGGTTTTAGGATCTACTGATAAAAACCCTACTTCATTTGTTAATGAAGGATGTTTTTTTAAAACATCAGGTGGACCCATTGGTGGACACACGTGAAGTAACGAATACTAAACAAACAAATATTACACATTATCTCTCTATTATATGTATTCATGTTATACATGTATGCATTTCATACAAAACATAAAAAAATACTTTTTCAACAAACGTTTCATTTGTCCCATCTAATTTTTGAAATACTGCTTCTTCCTTAGATAGATCTATTTCTGTAAGAGCAGTGTGAACATTAACAGTAATGTTTCTTCGTTTGCACACCTCCCAAAGTGCATCAGCATATTTTTTTACACCAAATATAACTGGTAAAGCAGTGTTATACACAACTTTTACATTATCGCGTACATTTTGCTTTAAAAAAATAAATACAAACTATAATATGTATACTAATAAATTTAGAAAAAATGAAAATATAATTATATATACATTTCGAAAGTACTCCTCTGCAATATATGCAATTTTTTGTGGTGCACCAGGACACTTAACTGGACTATTTGGAAAGGTAAATATTGCAGTACCACTCTCAGTTCTTGCAATTTTTGGAAACACATTTACAACTGTATCAGATCCATAAATTGAACAAACTCCTGACATATTATCTTTGAGACCTGCCACTAAACCTGGTATCTACATATATAAAATAAAAAATTAATTTATATTTGTTAGTTAAAAGACATAAAATAATTTGTCCAACCTCACTTTTTCCCAATGCAATTGCAAACCCATTGCAACAATCATGATTTCATATTGTACACTATCTCCATTGCTCATAGTCACTTGATTCTGTGTTGGTTCAAAACTCATTACATTTTCTTGGAACCACTTTGCATTTTTTGGTAAAGTATCTTTCATTAGTTTTTTTGAATCTTTAAAAGATCTTATGCCACCACCAATCAAAGTAAACATTGGTTGATAATAATGTATCTAAAACATAATAGTTTATATAGTAAAATATCTTATTTAATTTGAGAACGTATTACATATTACCATTATTAAAAGTTTTAACTATAAGATTAAGAGATTTTACCTCATTTGGTTCTATTATAACAACTTGATTTGGATCTTTGTATTTATCGGCAAACTTTGCAGCCATGCTACAACCTCCAGTACCACCACCAACTACTAATACTTTACACCTAAACCATTTCTCATTCACATTAATATTCATATAGTTGCTAAATTTGTAGCATATAAGTTTTTACATTTTCTATGTGTAAAATAACAATACTTACAAATGATGAACATTTCTATATCCATTTTTAATTAATATATTTCTTTTCAGTGATTTTAAATTAGAAGTGTTTAAGCAAGATATGGTATTACAGAAATTCCTAATATGACTCATTCCTAAAATCAATAAAGATAAATTTTAGTACAATTCTGTAAAATTATAAATAATTTATAAAAATGAATAAAAATTTATAAATTATGAACAGTTTCATTTCAATTGATTGTTAAAATTAATAAAGCAGTTCTAATCTTAAAGCATTCTAAAAAAAAAGATAATCGTGACACTTATATGTCAAGTACAAAAAGATGTCGTTTAAAAAATTAATAATTAGAACAAGAAAATACCTGCTGTTTCTAGTAGAAATGTCAGATGATTAAAAATAAAATATATTTAGCAAAAGTCGTGTATACTGATGTTTCAAAATAATTTTCTCGAATAATTCTATATAATACTCAGTAACATGTACTTTCTTAACCCTAAACAAATGATACACACTTGAAATCTACGTATAAAGTCATAAGTTCGCAGTTACGTACGACCCTGATACACGAATACTGACGGTAGTATACACCCTGAAAGATACTTATAAATTTATCTTGAGACAATGCGCACGCGTGAATTTAAATTTTGAAGAATTAACTTATAGTGTTTTATAGATAACTTTAATATAACATGTAAATATCATAAAATAACTGATCAACTTTTTATAGCATATGTAACATATAAATATAATATACCATCTTTAATATAATTGATACTATCTCTTAACTAAAAATTCATCAAATTGATATACTTTAATATTATTTTCTATGCATTTAAATATATTGATTACTTTTCATGAAATAAAAGTTAGCAAACAATAAATAATTTTTATCACTTTTTCCTTTAATCAATTTTAAATAAAATATATAATAGTGAAAAAGTTTCAATCAAATATCTAATATCAAAAAATGACTAGTTTCAAAATAAAGTAACTTAGTACCATTTAAGGTCATTAAATAAATCAAATAGTACATGGTTCTAATATGAAAAGGTGAAATAAGAAAAGTCACGTAGATACTTGTTTTAGTCATTCTTTTGCTTCTCTCTTTATTGAGGATAACTTTTAACGCCGCCTGAAACTAGGCAAGCTTAACTCGGGTCTCGAAAATCATCAGTCATGAGAGAGAAAACAAAGAGTTTATGTCTTCTATAAAACATATTTTTTTAAAAAGATAAGCATGCTTGTCCAACTTGAGCCTTCATTATGAAATAACAATTGCACTCATAATTAAAAAAGGTAATAATACTCGTTTAACATCAAGGTGAGTTTACTTAAAAAAAAAAAAAAAAATAATAATAAAAAAGGAAAAAAAGTATACCATACTTAAAATACATTTGAAATGAACTTTGTACAGCTCATAATTTAGTTTTTAATACGAAATTACTGTTGATTTTGCAAACAAATTTTCTCACGACTAAAGACTTCCGGATCGAGCGTGTATCCACGATACGCAGGCTCCGTGGCATGCGCGTGAAATACAAATGCACGACTTGCAAACGATAATAATAATAATAAGTATACACTCTCCACGAATCGTCATTTCTGTTTAAGTCCTTAAGAATAAATTTATTTACATCGCGGACACGGTTTTTCTTCGGTTATCTCGCGTTCGTCCTTTTAAAAAAACTCCTTCATTTTCTACCTCGATTGAACTCATGTATGTTTTCTGTTTAATCCTTCTTTTTCGAAGAAAGAAACGAAAGCTGTTGTTTCCAAAGAAACATATTATTTCCGTTCTAATCGAGGATTTATAGCTAAATTTTATCTAACGATCTCAAGCGAGTCCGTTTCGTTCTTCGAAAAAATTGGTCGACAAACGAATTATTATTCAATAAAACAATGCCGTGCGTTCCGACGCCGTCTCATTCGAAATTCTACGTAATTAATTTTCTCTCTTTCGCTCTCGCTCTTTCTCTCGCTTTCTCGCTCTCTCTTTCTCACTCATGCACACGGACAGGCACACACACACACACACACACACACACACACACACACGCGCGCGCGTGCTCTTTTGCTCTCGCTCTCTCCGTGTCGCTGAACTGTGATAAATGGTGAAACAGTTGTGTTACAATTATTACGCTGAAATATTCGCTTAATTGAAAATAATTAGCAATAAACGTCGTTTGTACCACACAGCCAAGAGAATACTAAAAAATTGATCTATCGTTCTGTAAAGATTAAAGTGAAACGTGTTGAAACGAAGAAATGCACGGTGCAATCACTCTCTTTGAGAGGCAATAATGTTATACATAATGTGTACCTATAATACTCTAAGTAGAACTTTTAATTACTCTCGGCTACGGGACAGTACATTAAGTCGACACGATAAAATAGGCTCGTCATTCTCACCTATCGTAATAAGAATGAAAAATATTCCTGCAATATTGTTCGACGAACGACAAGCGGATGATATTTTATCGCGCCGAGGAGCGTCGGAACATTTATTGCTAACATACCTTTTGTTCTTGTTTTACTCTCTTTTCGTTGAACAAACGTGTCAAAGGCGTTTGACATAGTTGAATACGATCCACGAATCTAAGTTACATTCGATCGGCTTACTATTTAATCAATAAATACATTTTTCCGTACACATTTCCGAACTCGGTGCAACCTTCGATATGCACATAAAAGAAGAACGACGAAGAATGGCTATGCGTGAATTGTTTGAAAGTTCACAAACGATAGAGGCGTTCACCTTTAGCGTTCTTATTGTTACAATTATCAATGTTGGTGTTATTATAATTACCGTTATTTAAAGTTAATTGATATTAATATTAATATTATTATTATAGCTGCTCGTTTTAAGATAACGCAACAAATGCTCAGTACGAAATATGCGTGAAAACCAGTGATAACACATTTCTTCTTCTCGATACAGTACGCACGGCCGTTCGCAATATATCGGTAGTATAATTCTATTATCGATTTCTCTTAGAAAATAATACCTACAGAGAATAGAATCGAGTATTAACTGTGTTCGCTAAATATACGCATGTTTCCTTTATTTTTTGAACGAGTGAAGATAATAATTAATGGAGTCTTTTATTATACCATTGCGCGTACTGCAACTTGTACCATTCTCTGTTTTTTTTTTTTAATATGTATTCTTACGTTGTGTGATGTAACGCGATTGTGTAACCGTAGTATGTCGAGTCATTCATTTGGTTTATTTTGGCATACAAAATAATTTTATTTACAGTCTGACAATAATATTAATTGTTTATCTATAGTCCTTTATACTAAGTGGCGATAGTATAATTCGAATTACTTACTATATTATGCGGTTTTTCGGCTATGTACATAACAAAACGGCACGAATAAATATCATTGGACATGGACCAAGTTTTTCTTTCAGTGTACATGCTCACCGCTTCGCACAAACGATTCGTTTATTAGGGACATTCGAACCTGTAGAAAATTGATCTTTAAAGAACAATCGATAAGGTGGGTCACTAAAATACTACTTGTACCATTAACAATTATGAAACTACGCATTCTACACTTTCATAGAAATGGATTGATTTTTGTATGATTTTGATTGATTCAAAGAAACAGTATGAAGATGCGGTAAGGAACGAAACTTCGTTAAATGCATCATGAATGTAAGAGAAATGAAATGATCTATTGAAATGATAACGAATATGTATAATTAAGCAATACGATAATTGCATCTCTTCGCTTCATAGGTAAGAACGTCGCACAAAGCATTTTGTTCTTGAATCCACTGAATAACAAAGAAAAACTTGTCACCTAATATGTAAAACGTACAATGTTTACTTTATATTCGGCTCAGTTGAGCTTCGAATCTGACAACGTCCCTGTCTAACGAATCGATCGACGATCACAATTTAATAGCTGTGAGATTGACGATGCATTATCTCGCGTTCTTCGATACAAAGGAAAATGTGGCAGTTGAATGGAATAACAAATAAAAAGACAGGAGAAAATAATATTAGCCCTCGAAACGAAGTCAGAAGTTCGACTCAAGTTCCATTACAGTGAAGAAAACATTGACTCTTAATTCGAAATATTTTATCTTCCATTATGTTCTATTGAACGATAGATGTTCCTACAATAATCGTTGAAAAACGAAGACGATTGTAGTAAATAACATTTAAACATCGTACGTGATATACTACACATTTACATATGAATGACGTAGAATATCGTACGAGTAGAACTTTGAAATTGATCCTGAGGGCTACATTGATATAAGACGTATTCTTTCGGATATTTGAACGTCGAGGAAGAGAAGAATTCGTCTCATATCTTATAAGATAGAAAAAAAAAAATGACGTATATAGATCGCAAATAGAATGAAAATCAGTCGTATAATCTGATGATCAAGGACGAAGTAAAATTTCCTTTCCTCCTAACTTACCGCGTATCTAATTTGACCTGAGTAAGAATATTATTTTCTTTTCTTTTCTTTTTCATTCTCTAATCGAAAGCATAAATCGCTGATGGATTTACGTTAAACTTTGGCTAACGTAAGGCGCCAAGCTTGCGTCTTTCTAAAATTCTCATCTTCGATACAGCCATGTGTAAAATGTTCACCGCAAAAATCTTCCCTCGTCGTTAATGTTAAAGAGGGCTGCTTGAAATAGATAGCCGCGAAGATCCATTTTCTTCTCGATTAACTGGGACGACTCTGAGAAAGACGACGACGATGACGACGACGACAACGACGACGACGATGAAAGCTGTATCGCTTCGTGTCTCAATGTAGTTTCAATGAGGACGAAGAAGCATAACAAGATAAATTCCTCCTTTCAGTGGACATCAAACCAGGTTAATTCGGAGGATTTCCTGAAGACTTTTACCGACATCCTCTTCTAGCGATGTCCGGATACTACGATGCGTGAGACTGCTGAGATTGCGACAACTTGCTGGAACTTTTGTGATGGCTAGACGTGTGTTTCTCCTGAAAATACAAACAGAACTGTAATATTCCATCTCTTTAACATGTCTAAGGTAAGAAATTAATGAATTAATAAATAGAATCAATTCTTAGGTCTTTTCCTTGACTAAACGCATATATAAATTCTCTAATTCCTTGGAAGATTATAATTATCTTGCGATGGTTATCCTAGGGAACGACTTGATCATCGTTAAACGATGAAATTCCTTTTCCATACTTTTGCTTCCTCTCTTATCTCGGTCGTAAAGAAACAGATGAGGAATACGCTATATTTGCATCAGCCTATTACGAAAATTCAACGAGAAGTATTAATATTAATGAAATTGATATTAATGAGTTGATCAAACATACTGATTACGGTACGTATCGTGAGACATTGCAATTCAATTTTTACTACGATGCATAATTTAGAAATTATGAATGAAAACGTATTCCTCGATGCATATTTCAGACACGCGACAGGTGTTTGTATAGCTTAATAAATGGATCACAGGTATTCAGTTAAATTAATTATGAATCCTAGTCGATGCTCTGAGAAAGAATATCGCAAATGAGCATGAGACACAAGAACGTCTGAAATCCAATTTTGCGGACTTGATCAACCAAGAATTAGAGCAACGTACGTGAAGTAACTTCATGAATGAATGACATATGTAGAAGCTTCTAACGACGTAAATCGAAATAATCATAATGGATCGCAAATGAATACTACGTGTATTCAATGGTATCGAAATAAAGGTGGATTAAATAGATCGAATGATTCGAATAGCAAGAAAAAAAAAGAAAAAAAAAGAAAAAAAAAAGAAAGAAAAGAAAATGCCATGATATCGCTGATTGCACCCCATTCTATCGTCTTCCCAAATTTAGAAGGTACTCTTACTGTCCGTGAGATATTAAATGAAACGCAAATTGAAGCATAATCCTTAAAAACTGAATACATGCATACGACACAGAAAGCTTGCTACCGCGCGCATGCTCATGCAAAATTACACGCACACAATACACTCATAACAAACAACAACAATAACAACAATAGCATCGACGCTTCGACAATAATGTAGGCAGACATCATCAGTACCCTCCACCAAGCGAGTAAAATCAAATAACATGTTTTGTGTTTCGATTGCCGACTCTTATATACTGGAAACCATTATTTTCCACGTATGATGACGTATAATGAAGACCTTTACACATGATAATAATCGTATTACATACTGATAGCTGTGATATAAATGTTAGTACACAAAAAGATGCGGCGAGATGGTGTGCGATATTATATCTAAAATATATTCATATATGTACGTATATACATACAGACCGTGTATACGTATATGCATACATATATTTTGTATGGTGTGTTAAGAAAGAGACAAAATAATCACTAAGGTACTTTTCGTTTCCACAGAACGTTTATTTCCGATGATTATTTCTTTTCTTGGTCGAACACGTGACGCGTACGATTCCTGGCGTAATTATGTATGCAATTATCCGCAACGTGAGCTATAACAGTCTAATTTTATAAAATTATATATAATATTATTTTTTATAAAATTAAAATATTATATATAATATTATATATGTATATATGTATGTATAAGCACCTGCATTTTTTCTGGTAAATCAACGATTCCGGACGATCCAAGCACAGAAATATCAATGCCAGGTAGCGAGTCCACTCTGTTCGTCTCTTCTCTTAGACTTCTTTCCTTCGGTTTATCTTCGTGCTCTTCGAACGCGTAACACATATAGAGATAAAAAAAAGACATCGTTTGAACGGTGTGTATTTTACAAAGATAATACCGTGGGTATCTATGATTTTTAACGAATGAAGTTTCCTTCTTTCTTTTTTTTTCTTTTTTTTTTTTTTTCTTTTTTCTTTTTTTTTCTTTTTTTTTTTTTCTTTTTTTCGAAATCCATTAAGCGTATTCATATGGGCAACACTCGGAGAATTTTACCAACACGCACATTCGTGAACGCAGGTGGTTATTGTATAGGAAAATTGCAGGAAACGTACGCGACAAGTGGTAGATATACATTGTGTACAGTATTGATGCAGTGTTCGCAATGTTACACATCTCGTGTTCCTCTTCTGTAGCTGAACAGTTCATAAATTTCATATCACTCATGTCAATCGCTGGTCACATGCGTGGGCTTGTATTATTATCACTAATATATTAATATATATTATAACTCTCTTTCAACTTCTCACTATCGGAGAGTACAAAACCTACATAATTTACCTTAGCAATTATTTTGTCTTCATACGACTTGTACAATTGCACAATTTTAACTAGGCCGATTCTGTCAATTTCCCGTGGTTTTAGTAGTCCCTCTTTTTTTTCTCCTTTTCTTTCTTTCTCTTTTCCAAAATCACACACGGATCCCGCAAATCCTACACGCTTCCATCATTTTTACAATACCGTTTCGATTACATTTATCGTTTGATTAAGGCTAAAGCTAACAGGATCTTGTTCTTTCCGTTTAATAATCGATACGTATTCAGGAAGAACAAAGCATTGTTCAAATAATACACTAATTTCTGGTAATCAAAGTAAAAATATATTTCTCGTTGTACAATCGCTGTAGTCTTGCCGATGGAAATTAAATTGCACAATTAAACTCGTGCATCAGCCATAATCGATAATCATTAAAGGAGAAATTATGGAAAGTAAATCAAATGGTGTGTATCGGTAATTATAATAAAATAAAAATTTTGCCATACATTCTTCCTGAATGTTTTTTGTCTTCTTTTTATCTTTCTCTCTTTTTTAATGTTTTTTTTTCGGTTTTTATCATTATTTCGTGTCGCTTCGAAACAATTCATATCGTTTTACATTTCGATTGAACGATTCAGTACTTTGTACCGATGCGACCGAGGCATACGCGAAAATTGTTCGTTAACAAAATCCTAAGAAAGGCCCACGACAGATTTTAAAAAGTATACACGTGCCTTTGAAAAATAATTTCTTCTCTTGTGCAAATTTCTATACACGTTATATATCGTTTTTTCACGGCACTTGTTTCACACGCGGAATCGTTCCCGTGAAAAGAAACTTCATTAATTATATTTTTCTTGTTCATTTATTTTTTTCTTTTTTTTTTTGTTATACCTTTTCCTTTTTTTTTTCTCTCTCTAAATTAGAATAACGAAATTACTAAATCTCCGTCCTTGCTAAATAACGATTCAAATGATAGAGAATTGAATACAGAATTTTGCACTGAGAAGCCTAAAAAAGAGGCAACGGTCATAGCAATCACACAGTACACATGTAATGGTCTAAGTTTCAAAATACTAGGTACTAATTGTGACAATAATTATAACAATAACAACAATGACATCGATGAGCCATTAACGCTAGCTGCATGATAAATTTTTGTCCGTCACAATGGCAAACACGATACACGCATGCACGCGTGCGTGTGTGAGTGTATATTTTATGTAAATATAAACGCATTCTTAATAGATTATATATTCTTTTTTTTTTTTTCTTTTTAATATATTAATCACACTATCTCTCGCTCTCTTTCGACACGTTCCTGAGATAATATCCATTCTATATCAACGATTATTCTTACTTTGTTGCATATATATATACACATATAATATATATACTATATATATATATATATATATATATATTATACATATATAATATACATATATTGTCAAAGACGTGAATTGTATTGATAAGAATTAAAAAAAAAATTACACCTACGCGCGCCACGATTACTCCAAATAAATATAAAAACAATCTACATACACTTAAGACGCTCAGTGATCAAAGCTCGAAGCATTGTACAAGAGAATGTAAAAAATAAAATCTTAGGTAGGAAACTCCTTAACTAGTCGCTCGAATAATGGACCATTTCGTTTCAGCGAGCTTAACGTGAAAATCTGATCATCTCTTCATCAATGTGTAAGAAACAAAAAGAGCTAAATATTATCTTAATACGTGGTTTTCGTCTCGTTAACCCTCGGTATGCCGTCTTTTACTCTATAAAAGTTCGTAAAAAATTCCTTTATACATTCATAGTACAGCTACTCGAAATTCGCAAAAATGCCATTGAATCGTAAAAACGAGCTAACAATGAGAACACGCTCACTGATTCGACGCAAACACAACAGCCTAGATACGGAGGGTTAAAGAAGCATCGTTAAATCGTTGCTCTGACTTTTTAGGCCCGATACAGACAAGAGATGCAACGTCGTTCCAATTTTCGACTTGCAACGCTACGAGATTCGACAGATTTACGTTTCTAACGATACAACGTACACGAAAGGACAATCTCGTTATTAAAAGTATAAGATCCAATGCAGAGGAACGTACGACTTGGTTTAAGCTTCGTCGGTCCGCCATTTTGTTGCGCGGATGCAGCAGTACGCGCGTAATGGCGGCCTTAACTCGCTCGAATTGTAGACAAATATATACAAATTAGAAAAATTGTTGGCTAATTGACATATAAATACAGTCTGGGAAAAGTAATTAAAATTTACTCGATTTGAAATTCGCTGATCATTTGGCGCGATACCCCAGCGGGATTTCTGCATCGAACTTATATCTCCAATAATGGAATTACGGGATTATGATCGGTACATCATCAGAGATATAAACCCGCCGAATTGAATAACGTCATCGCTACAAAATCGCAACAAGATAGCATCGCTCGCCTTATTTGTACCTTAACCGAATGATCAATCACTAATTCCTTTGATCAGACTTTGATTATGACCGCGTGTACTAATTCGGACACGAGAGACGAATGGAAAAGAATAACGCGTTATTAACAAGTCTATAGTTGTCGTATACTAACAGTGAGAGCAAAAGTTCTATACCGTCACTTTACGGCTCCATCTAATCGTTAACTATCATTCGTAATTTTTCTTCGACGAATCTGCACCATATTTTTCAAACAGGCGTACAAACGTATCGACATCGTTCAAGAGAATGGCGTAGAAGTAGAATGTCGCGAAACTAAAGATAGTAATACGGAAGTCGCATTTTATTTTGAGCGGTCGTCGTTTTCTTTTATCGCCAACATTCTATTTTTTTTCTTTTTCTTTTTTCGTTCTTGCAAAACTATTTGCTATTCTAATGCAACTTCGTATTTCACGCTGGAGAACACTGCGATGATAACCCTTTGCGTTCCTTCTGAATTATACGAATATTATACGAACAGCCTAGGCGAATCGTAATGTTAATACACCACGCATTGTACTTTGATTTTCTTCAAATTTGTTTGAAAATATATGCAAAGTTAAGTTGGATGCCAATTTTGGTGCTGGAATAAGGATAGAAAATAAAGTATCGAAAGTGTCAGTAAAGAAAGCACAGTCGAAATTTGGATTGGCTGACACGAAGCAGCAAAACGGATAAATTGGACTGCAAAGGGTTAGTCGGAAAGAATCTTGTTAATATTATTCATCCGCGTATAAAAACAGTGACAATGTGATACAACGTGTTAGTTTCAACAAAATTATATATAGCTTTACAAATGCGTACACTTTCAAATTCGTATTAATGATACACTTATGTTTTCTGAGCACTCTCATCACTTCACTGCATACGATACATTTTATTCTTTTTTCCTTTTCGTATTTCTTTTATTCATTTTTATTTTTCTTTCGTTTTGTTTTATTGATTTTTTTTTTCTTTATTTTTTTCGTGTTTTTTTTTTTCTTTTTTAAGTAACGTCGTAAGTTGTTCTAGCCGTTTACCCGTTTCGAATTCGACGATTTGATTTCGTGAACGCAACACTCTGCACACCACCCTTTCTTCCAGAACCCTTTGCCAGCAAAGGAATTTCTCAACTACCCCAACGAACTTCGTTCGATCGTCAAAGTAGCATTGCAAAAGATTTACTCTTCGACTATCGTTACCGCGATACATAAAAAGGAGGAGAAGAAAGAGATCGAGAAAGATTACTCTCTTTTTCTCGATTTTTCAATATTGAGCATACGTTAATTAAAATCTATCGACGTTTGACCATGAGCGCAAAACATAGTTACCTTTTCATTTCTGATCTGGCAGTGTTTCGTGCATATATCTTCACGACAACGATTTCTTTTGTTCGTTTGTTCTTTTTCCTTTCTTTTTTGTGATTCTATCTTTATTTTTTAACAAAGGAAAAAGTTGTTCGAAAACAAAATTGTCGATATTCTCGAAAGTTATATATCTTCTATAAGATATAATTATTCTTACTCGAAGTATAATCAAATAATTCACTCGACAATGAATAGTAATTGAAGAACTTCTTTTAGCGTTCTTAATTCAAACAAAACGAATCCGGTTTCATTTCTTTCCTACACATTGCACGTCATTTCACGACATCGTCGTCTTCGTGATTCCGAGGCCACGAGGACCTCGCAAAATTTTTGTTTCATTCTTGAACGAAGGCTCACACTCATTAACTACTCTAAGGAGATGCGCTACAGGTACAAAGGTGGAAAGATCGAAATGGTAATTTGTAACACTAGGGGAATAGAGATCGTACGATGTCATGCTGCTACTTCTACCATTCACAAACTGGAAGGGAGAAGAAGAGAGGATAGAGGCAAGGTGAAAGTGTATTCCTTCAAGATCGAAGTTTGATTCTACGGGAATCTCCAGCCACTTCCTTTCCTCGGTTCCCAGTTTCATATGTATCTTTCCCCAAAGAATATGGTCTTCCCTTAAAATAGAGAACCTGCCAAGGTTCGTGATATTAATGGATCTCTTTTACACGAAAGCACTTAAATACTTAACGATTATACGTTATATATTTTGTACCGAATGAATATTAAACATGAAAATGAATTGTGATAGAAACTCGTGTACGACAAAAAGATATTGCACGAAAAATTTTCAATTACATGTGTCGAAAGTTAAACTAAGACGTAGTAACGATGACAGAAGAAAAAGTAAAACAATGATAAAATGGAGGAAGAAGTGGCTGCAGTTACTACCTCTACTTTGGAAACTACCTCTGAAGTCCACTACAAGACAGGATTTCCGTACGAACGTTATTCCGGTGGTGGAGGTGGTGGTGGTGAGGAACTAGGAGGAGGTCCACTCGGCAACGGTGGTGGCGTCTTGGATTCCTGCCGAGCAGACGCGACTGGGATCATGCTTTGATTTTGTCGCATGTTCGGTGGTAAAGACGGTGGCGGTACAGACGTATCAATGGCACCGTCAGGTGTCATTATAACGTTACCCGCCGGATACATTGAGTACTGTTGCTGATATTGCGAATAGTACATAACAGGATCATAAATGTATCCGGCGGGAGTGAACATCGAGGGCGGCGGGTAATTAAAGAAATAAGGATCCGGTTGCGACTGATTTACATGGCCAGCCCTCGAGTAACCTGGATCACCACGAGCGGAGGGAGGATGAGGATGATGCGGATTACGGGCATTGTTACTATTGTAGGTGTCTTGCTGATAGTAGCCGTCGCGCTGGCCGGGAGCACTGTAATGGCCCGCCGATCCTGCTGGTGGTGGACCACGCCCGATATACTGGCGGCCGCCTCTACCGCCTCCACGTACCTTGTTATTGCTGCCTGAACTATAATGCCTGCCATTCTGCCGTTCGCCTGGTCGATGTTGTCCGTAACCCGCCGAGGAGACCTGCGATTGCTTCTTCGTTGGCGGAACACTAGTCGTTGGACTCTCCTTCATATCGGGACGTTCGCGCTTGCGACTCTCGTTGGTGAACTCTGGAACGATGCTGCTTGAACTGCTTGTCGTCGAAGGGGCCCCAGAGCTTCTCGAGATCCCATCCGTACGGATTTTGATCTTTAATGGAGCCTGAACGACAGACTGAGCCGGCGAACTCGAGACACTATCCGTACCTTTCAGTCGTTCCTTAGGAATAATGATCTTGATACTTGTATTTTGGGGGGATTTATTTTTATCTGTTGGCACTGCATTTCCTCCGGTGCTTCCTGTCGACTCTGTGCTCAAATTCAATTTGTCTTTAGGAATCGTAATTTTAATAGGTACCGCAGGCACAGTGTCCTCTCCTTTCTCTTTATCTTTCTCCCGATGCTTCTCTTTGTCTTTGTCTTTATGCTTGTGTTTGTGCTTCTCTTTACTCTTCTCCTTATCTTTGTGTTTATGCTTTTCCTTCTTTTTCTTCTTTTCACTTTTGTGGTGTTCCGACTTCTTTTCCTCCACGGGAGGTACAACGGTTAAAGTAGTAGACGTTGGTACGGAAAGAATGGATTCTGTAGTAGTTTGTATAGGACCAGAGAGAGCACTTATGTCAACGGTCGAAACTATCGTAGATTCACTAACCGATGATAGAGGCAAACATTGACTTTGAATAGGTTCCTGTTGCGTAAGTAATATTGTATGAGATATAGGTGGCTGAAGCTGCTGTAGTGACGGTTGTTGCTGATGTTGCTGTTGCTGTTGCTGGTGCTGTTGTTGTTGCAACTGTTGTTGTTGAAATTGTTCCTGATGAATTTGTTGCGGCGGTATTTGACTAAACTGCTGTATATTTTGCAATAATGATGGCATGGGTGCTAAAGGCTCCTGAAGTAAAGCACTTATACTTTGAGCAGATTTCATTGGCGATAAATATTCGCCTTTAATCTGAGAATGTTCAGCTTTTATCGGCATATCTGTCTTGTAAGATTCCTTTTTAATTTGGAATTCTTGCGAATCTTGCTTTACCAGATTAGTATCCAATCCATTTGTCAAACCCTGTGGATTCGAAGAGATCTGTTGCTGCGTCGATATTGTATTAAAACGTGATATCGTTGGTTCCGTGTCAAATGGTTTAATGAGTTCCGGTGGTTTCATGTCATTTGCGATTTGCGTGGCTCTGCCGTTTGCCGATGGATTATCTCTAATAGGTTGTATCAGTTCTGGTACCCTGCTAAGCATCTTAGCAGCCTCGAAACTAGAAGTATCATCCAATTTTACTTTCACTTGTTGTCCACTTTCACTTGTACTACCCGTACGATGCCTTTTATGGGACGTTGTAGAAACATCGGTAGCCGATCGTTTAGCTTGCTGCGTTTCTTGTTGTTGCAAACCCGGTGGGCTTGCAAAAGGTAATACTAAATTAAAACCTATCGATGTATCTGGTACACGTTCTTGCTTAGGAACTTTTGCAGCCGAGGGCGGCGTCTTTTGTTTAGTCTTAGGCCTCTGTGAATGAGATTCTCGAGGCGTTGGTACTTTCTCTGGACTGAATAGCGATTTGGGCTTACCAGGGGGGGTTTGTAATACACTCTGTTGGGTATCGGACGAACTTTTCTCTATGTCATCATGCCGTTGTCGCTTTTCAGTTTTCGCATCATCAAGATTATTTAAAGACGTTAAACTTGACGATTGAGAATTACTATTTTTAATTGTATCCTTTAATATCTGAGACACACCATGAGCTGTATGCTGACTGGATACTGTCTTCGAAGTTAATGATTTTTGAGTAAGCAACGAAGTCGAATTGGTGCTACTAGGAGATTTTTCTTGCGAAAATGAACTCTGGTTAGTGGTAAGTTTTACATCGGTCAAAATTGCGCTAGTACTAATCTGTAATTTTTCTGATTGATTGTATTTTGTATGATGTGATGGTTTCTGCGTATTCGAAATATACGGTACGTCAAGCGTTGGTTTAGGTGGAGGTAATGGCTTTTCGATAAGCTTCCTAACCTCTTCACACCTTTGCTCCAACGTGTCAGACTTTCTTTGTCGGTCAACTCTTGTTGGATCTGGATATTTATATGGCTTTTGTTCACTATCTTTTCTATGTTCTACAGGTTTATGTCTTGGATCATACATTCTTTTATCATGACCCTGATGTTTACTTTCTACTCCACTTAATCTGTGCACACTATGATTATTATTACTAAGTTTTTCCTGTATATTTCCATGAGGTATTGGATCTTGTAATGTTCCAACATCTGGTCTGTGAGTAGTGGAATCCGTTAAAGAATTATCCAAAGTTGGTTCCTTCGGTACAACATGGCTGTGAGAATGGAGAGTACTACTACTACTACTACTGCTACTTGTACCAGTATTCGAATTGTACTCTCTTTGTAACCTCTGTCTATTGGGATCGCGATTTGGTTCCCTAGCTTGAGTACTACTCGAATGCCTCTGAGTTACCGGTTGTCCAACTTTTATATCTGGTCTGTGGTGATGATTGTGGTGTAGTGTCTTTTGTCCAAGAGACAATGGATGTTTGTTCAGCACGTTTGTACTAGATACAGGTTTATGGTGATGCGAATGATGCTTATTAATATCTGACACGTGACTTTGCGCAACCGTCGTTGGAGCCGACGCCTTTTCCCTTTCTAACCGCTCACGTTCTTTCTTTTCTCGATATTCCCGATAATCTACTGGTGGTCTCGCAGATGCAGGAACATTTTGTTTCTTTTCCTCTTGTTTCTCCGTCTGATGAGGTCGACTCGTATGGAATGTAGGTCCACCATCGGCCGTCGTCGCGGGAGACTGTACCTTACGAGGTTCCGCATCCTGCATAAGACATTAAGTAAAATTATCTAATAAATTTAATATTCTGTATTACCTTTAATGTATGATGGAAGTACTTCTATAGTCTTTAACATAATATAGCGATAAAAGTACTCACAAAAGGTGAATTAGGTAAACTAGGATGATTTATGCTTGGACTCTGATTGGCAGATATGCTCATTATTTTTCTTTTCAATCTTGATGGGCACTTATCAAATATATGGAGAAATTCTGCTGTAAGCTCTTGTAAAAGCTCAGATGTTACACTTCGATCGACGTACCAGAACCAATGTTTCCCTTCTGTACTTTGTGGTATCTACAAATGAACGATTATAATATTGCAATTAGTAACATTTGTTTCTTATAATAAAAATTCTTTTAAAATGACTTAAACATAAAATAATTTAACAATTGTTTTATTAAGGAATAAAATTAATAATACGCACCTCCCAATTAGACCATTTACACGCGAGATGAATGCAAAAGCAGGCTACTACCGTTGGCTTGTACTGCAGACACATGGTTGTCAAATGCAAACTGAAAAGAAAAAATTCTTTTATAAATCAACATGAGAACAGTAACAGTCCTCTCAATCACTTTGTTTTTTGACGAAATATAACCCAGGGCATAAAAAGAACTGTACTATAAAAACGAAGTACTAGTTCTATTAAACATGGGTAATATCGGGATAAAACCAGGACGAATTTCTTACGATTCGTTGAAAATAATTAACTACAATATTTCCAATTACAATTTCCGTAGACGGAATTTAATTCCAAAGAGTACGTTTCCAAAACAGTTAAAAAAACAGTACGTATGAATGTAATACTTTTTCGTGATGAGCTACACAAAAATTTCTATAGAAATATTATTAACTAAATCAATATAGTATATGCGACAGTTTTCTAAGTGGTAATTATAAACGTAAGCCCTACAACACTCTGTTGTATCGTAACAAATTTACCGAAGTTTGCCCCAACATAATCCCATGATAGAGAAAATTTTTCTTTAATAACATTGAACTATATGAAAATTTGGAACTGCAAATTAAATTGACCAGAATTTCTAACATTTTTTATATTCGAGAGAACGTGTCATTTAAATTAAATAAAATAGCTTATACATTTAATATATCTTTACTAAAGAAGAACGAGAAAAAAATTTTTTAATGAGAAAAAAAAAAATACAAATGTTCAAAAAGTGGTAAAAATTTCATTATAACAACAGAGATAGATTAAGGCTTAATCTACACTAATTATTCAGTCTCTGTATGACCTGTTCAAATATTATTTTGAAATATTAAATAATATTTGAATGGATTATAACCAGACTGTGTCCATACCATAATGAATTACTAATGTAACATATAATCTAATTATTCATCTTTTATTATTCAATGTTTTTGAACATTCACTCGCCATTACACTACTTCCACATTCATTTCACTCACTCTTAATTTGCTTTGTGCATCTACAGCTTAAAAATAAGTGTATGTAAATATAAAAATAAAAACTGGACAATATACCGTAATGTAAGAGAAAACGATCAGTCCTTAAGAATATTTCATTTACCTTCAATTAAGCAATCCTCATCGTGAACTTAGTTTACGAAATAAACTTCGTTTCGCTTTGGCATACGTTCTCTTTAGAATCAGACATTACCGCGACTGCAACGCAACATTCCTCCCCAAAAGTTACTGTTGACATTTAAACATTCGCATTAGAAATCAGAAAAAAAAAGTATGAAATCAAAGTAAACTTTCCTATAGTAAACTTTTGTCTTATTTTCTTTAATATATCATTCCCTAAAATATCTTTGCTTTCTTCTTTTTTTGTCATCATATAAATGATTAAATAATTTTGCTCCTTTTTAGGAAAGAATGTACCATGTAATAGAGTTTTGTATTATTTACAAAAAAATATTTGTACAATTTTATTTCACGTTTACTTTGCTTTCTAACAAGAAAATAGGTCAGAATGTTGCGCCAGTGGCTATTGCCTGACAGTCTTAGCTTGGAAATATGCTCCAGCTGGCATCTATTTGACCAGAAGACTGCTAAGAGTAAGAGATACTAGGAAATAATGTGTAGCCACCTGTTAGATGCCATGAAGTATGAAGTCTGGGCTAAGTCCTTGCTCGCTGTAAAAAAAGTTGCAATGATTCAATACAATTTTTTGTAAACTATATTTAAAAAGTCTAAAACTTTGTTGTTTACACTATTATTTAAACTTATTATTATGATACCAATATCTTGATAAAAACCATGGAAAATATTTAGATGCATATTATACAAGATTTTAAATGTAATTTATATACCTTTAACCAGTTGACAACATCTAACAACATGTGTGTGGGGATGATCAATGGCGACATCAAACCCCAATGTTTGTAGTAGGACATTTTCATTGAAAACCAGATCTTGAGCTTGCTCAAGGTATTGCTACAAATGAAAGTAAATTTCAATGATAGCATTTATCATTAATTATAGGTATATCATTATTGATATTAATAATAATATTAATTATTGATATTTTACCTCGGATCTGACATCAGGTGGGGGCTGATCTCTGTGGAGACACATGTGTGCCATTTTGATAACATGTTCTAACTTGCGTGGTTGTTCTTCGACTTTTGCTGCTAAAAATAGTGCCGCTGCTGCAATTGCATTCCTGTGGAAATGTGACAGCGAGTGGAATACATAAAATCTGTGCATGTACACTATTGCTGTGTTGATACATAATTGTGACCTATATTTAATTAATTAAGGAATATACTCAAAATGTAATATATTAATAACTAATAGATTATACTTATTTTTATGTTGTATATTCATTATTTATTTTATATAGTATAGTACTCACTTCAAGAATTTCTGTGCTATTCAGTATCGATCAATGTAATGATCTTACCGCATTAAAGCTTATATAAAATAAAAATATTCTCTCAAATATTTTGAAGTTTATCATAAATGTATCATTATATAATTATATCAAATAAACATAAAAATAATGTTTAAGTTATTTATTAGTATAGTTAATTAATATGTAAATAAATAGAATAATGAAAATAATGATATATTACATCCAATATTTTACATTACGGTAATAATTACATATTTATAAAATTTAATATCTAATATCTCAACTATGCCATAATAACCAATATAAATAAAAATGATTAAACTAAAAAACAAAATTATGTAAGAGAATATACTTAATGATTATTTTTAAATTATTAAATTAAATGGTAAGATTAAAAAATGGACGGCACAGTACATTATATGTAAAAAATTTTATTTAATCTGTATGTTACATTAATATGAAGAATTTGATCAAATAAATCACATAATTTTGATGTATACTCTTGATTTTTATTTATACTTTATTTATGTTAAGATCTTCTTCATTTATGCTTTCTATCACATTATTAATTTTCATATTTTAGATTTCCTGTTACCTTATTAAAAGGAAAATATATAAATTAAGAATCCAGAATATGTTACAATACAAAACATAGAACAATACAAAAAATAAATATTACACTATGTATTAAATATTATTAATGTACTTTATCTAATACAGGTATTATTATACATGCACTACAGAAATGTAAAACTAGAATTCAATAATATGATTTTTTTCCAAAGTAGGTTTCATATTCATAAATTTTAAACTCAAAATAATATAAAAACTATATTGTACTTTTCAGAACTGGTAAGATAATTAAGACATTTATGATTTTCAAATATATATCTAAAACAAATGTATAGGAAACAGAAATGGTTTCTATGATATATTGTAAAAGTATATCTACAACATTTCTAAAATATTATTAGTATAAGTTTAATGTAAAAAATGTGTTTTATTAGTTGAAGTTTAATGCACAAAATATTATGTAAAGTTCATAGTTAAGTAATAAATTAACATATACTAAATATACTGAAGTAAACTATTACTTTTTATATTCACCATGTAATCAAATAGTGACAATGTGTAATAGTATGATATTGGTAAATAAGCTTTCGTCCTGATTTGATTTTAAACGTACACGCATACAACATACACACATGGGCACACACACACACACACACACACACACACACACACGCGCGCGCGCGCGCGTGTGTATATATATATATACATATGTGTATATATGATGTGTGTGTATGTATGTATATATACACACATGCGCACGCGCGCACACACACACACACACACACACACACACATATATATAAATTATATGAAATAATATACTTGCATAAAAAATATAAGCAGAAATTGTGGTTTTTGGTTGGTACTACTGTAAAACTTAGCTTGGCAAACAATGCTGCCTTTCCATGACCCTATTCTCTGTCCTCCTTTTGGATAACCAAATTTTGATGGGCACTTTCATTCACTTACACTATTTTATGATCAATATGAATGTGTTGAATAGCACAAAAATTCCGAAATTCATTATACACTAAGGCTAACATAATGAAGTTCAATATGGAGAATCGTAATCATGACGCGTGACCTCTTCTTTCGCACGTCACTCATGTTTACAACACGTTATGAATATCATATTCGTCCAAAAATTTGAAGTATTAAAAGGTCAATGTGTAAAAGAAATACAATCAAATAATTAAATATAATAATTTGGAATGATCTAAGCAAATATAAAGCATAAAACGGACATAAAATGATCGTGGGGACAGGGGGAAAGGGAGGTTCAGAAACACGCAACTGAACATGCACTCGTTAAAAGGATACACCACAAGCCGCTGTCCCATATCCTGAATGAAATTCGCTGCCTGCTGCCGGTAGCTCAGTTCTTTATCCGCGTCGATGCCGCATCTTCTGCTCGGCGTGTTTGTAAGCTGTTCTTTCGTAAAGTACCATTTTTCGTCAGCCGCCATTTATATGTACACACAACTCGGTACTAACGATGCGCACTTCACGGCGGTTGCGACGGTGGCGGCGAGCACACAATGCACAACGGCAACACGTTGAAAACTTCACGTCACTACGCTAACCGGAAACTCCACTCCAAATTCATACTCGTGGAACTTTTCACAGTAAAACATAATCACACATTAATTATTAAATAAATATCTTTATAGTGCTGTTACAACTTCATTCATAAATATTCAATTGTCTCTTCCATGAATTACTTCTCGTTTATTTTATGCAACTTGCACTTTATGTAGAGATTCCATTTTGAATTCCGGAAGTAGCATCTTCCTATTTTAAATCATTTGGTTCGTATCTAACTTCACAGCACTGCTGCAGATCATGCAGTAGAAAAATCAGCTCCAGAAATTTTTCAGAGACTTCGGTACTTCTATGTATTTATGACATTAAATTGTCGTAGTTTACAGGTTAATACGAAACTTCGAAATATCGTTAAAATTATTTTATGGACGTTTTATTCGTTTAATATTTTACAAAATAAGTTTTCCGTATAATAATTATAATAAATTAATAAAGTCAACTTTTCAATAATGCATCACAGTAACGAGATTTATTTTTAAGATTTGTCATAAGAATCGTTGCATTTTTAAGTGAAATTAGTAAATACTTTTATAATTTCGATAAGATTTTCACAAATTTAAACTCGACCGTAAATGCATCATAGTTTAGAACTCGGTACATGTTAAGTCTGCAGAATAATCAATTATATACGGCATTAATTATTGTACGGAAATACCTTCCGCAATCATTTTTCATTTTTATATTATAATACACCACATTAATAAACTTGATTTACGAATTTTTGGCAGGCCATGAGGTTGGTTATTTCAATTACAATAACAAAACAAAAAGTTTGTAATATCTTATATTTGAGGTATTAAGGTTATTTTATGTGTAATAAATTTATGCACGTTTAAAATTTACCCCATTTCATTTGAAAAAATTATAAAATATTGTCGTTATGTTGCACAAGGAGTTGTAATTTTTTCGACACGACGTACACGATAAATTTGTATCATTTAATACGAAATAAATATAAATAATTCTTTGTTGCGAACACGTTGCATTAGTTAATAGTAAACACGCGTGCGTAACGTAAATTCAACTTGGCTAATATTTTACGACCAACGTCATAACCTACCTGAACTTTTTCAGTCTACGATAGGTATGAATCACGTAGTTTATCAATTAGAACTTTTGAGCTTTAAACTCCCGGAAGTGACGCAACCGACGTTGAGCTAGTAGTATGTGCACGCAGCCAATGTTACCCCTGTAGTAGCGTCCCGTTATCTTCGTCCTATCGAAGGATCCAGTGTTGTCTTTCGAGTATTTATTATTTATTCGGATACAACTTCAGACTTACTGCACAACTGCCAATATTTTACGTTTCACAATATAATCTTTTTCTCTCTTGAAATATCCAGAAGTACGCAGAGTGTGACAAGCGTAAATTGGTTGGCACTGACTTTCTTTCTTAGAAGATTTGATGTAAGAAATCACAGTAAGTTTCTAAAAAAATTATGCTTCGCGGCTTTTTTAAGTCCCGCTTATTTCGTTTTATTCCAATTTTCACAAAAACCAATCACATGTCCGCCTCATTATTTCGAAATCCGTACATACATCAATGAGACTTCATTCAACATCTCACGTATAAAATGGCGGCGAGCTACCACTTGTTACAAATACGTATTATATTATAGTTGTATTTTATCAAATAGATATAAATACAAATGTATACAATATTTTATATATACCATAATTTTTTATATATAAAATATTGTTTAATTTGCAAATTATTTTGAAATAGTAAAATAAATGAAATCATTTTGATTTCCGGCGTTAATAATCGCGCTAAATTTGAAATTGTAATTATAAATTGATATAATTTTTATTTTATTTAATTTTTTATGCAATTATTTTGTTTTGGTTTCGTTGTTTATTGTGGGAAATTAATTTTATTTTTATAATTTTTATTTTTTTTTTTAATAGGCAAGTTATGTTCCGTATTCCAAAAACAACAATGCCCGTGACTATTGTAGCCACAAAGAAGTCAAAACAAACACAAACATGTTTATATTCATCTTATGAATGCACACAAGTTTGCCTTGAGGGATATAGTTATTGTGCTAAACATATTCTTGAGGATTCAAATGCTCCATTTAAACAATGTGGTTTTGTATATAATACTAATGGAAGAAAATGTCTAAATCCTGCACCAAAATTGGACAGAAGAGATATTTCGTATGTACTGAATCTAAATTTAAAGAATTTTGTTTAATGTTACAATTTCTAAATTATATATAAATATCTGTCTTTTATAGATATTGCAATGAACATGCTAGGAAAGCTCAAATAGCACGTATAAAATCAACAGCAAGACATTCTTTACCACAAACACCTGAAATGCTCTTGCTTAATTTAAGTCATTATGTGAAGAAAGCAGATTCAAGTACTGAAGATACTGAAGAGGAAGAAGGAAAAATGAAACAATTAGATCCTTTCAGTAAGCCGTGATTTAATTATTTTATTAATAAATTAAAACTGATTTTAAAATATTTGAATTGATTTTTATACTTTGCATTAACTATTACTTTTGCCTTTTAGCTGAAGTTGATGCATATAAAGTAAATGCAAGTGGATGTGATATTTTGGATTATGCAAGTTCTTCTGATAGTGATGTTGAACCTACTATGGTGAATGATACATTAAGAGGAAGTTACCTTGATGACAGTGATAATGAAAGTTTATATAGTGCACAAGAAGATCCTTTAAAGTAAGAATATTCTTATATATGAATACTTATAATACTTTATTGTTTTGTTCCTTCTTGTAGAACATCAGCTAGCTTGCTTTGGCTTGAGCAAATCTTAAAATTGAAATTACATTAATTGCCATTATCTTGACTTACTTGCCTTTCGTAGTTGCTTTTTGCAAAAATGAAACAGTAATTTCTATTGAATCATTAGTATTAATTTTTTAAGGCATGCTGGAATTTTTACTGCTGAGGAGGTGATCTACATTGCAAGAGAAAAATTAATTAGGCTACAATCACTTTACATAGATCAGTTTAGAAGACTACAATATATTTTAAGAGAGAAAAGACGAAAGTATTTACATGCACTTAAAAAGGAAAAGGAAACATTATGTAGTATACATGACCAACCAAAAGAAACTGCAAAAGAAAAGAAGATTTATGAAAAATTAAAAGCTTTAAATCGTTATCATAGACGAAGCGGAGTTGAAGCAATACTATATAGAAAATCCTTAGAACGTAGAGCACAGGTAAATAAAGCACAAATATTTTGCTTTTATATAATAGGTAATATTAATATAATATATGATAATAATAAAAATTATTATATTGCAGGCAACTGAAGGACCAACACAGAAAATACCAAGTATATCAAAATGTATCTTTACAGAAGGTGGAGTAAAATGTGGAGAGAGAACTCTTCCTGCTGCAAAACATTGTCGCAAACATATTTTAAAAGTAAAATAATTATATTCAGTTATACTATTGATATAATATAAACCTAAAAAATTATATTTTATTAACAGGATCAACATCAAGTTTTGTTTAAAGCATGTGGAGCAATTCGAGCAGATATAGAGTGTCATGAGCCAGTACCTGTAATATTTGATACAAATTGTGTGTTCCATATGAATTTACCATCTGAATGTAAATTAGAATCTATGAAGGTAAGACTTTACATAAGTATTTTTTGTAGTGTAAGTATTAACAAAAGTAATACAATAATGTTAATTTTATTTTTATTACATAATTATTAGTTTAAAGAATCAAAACCTGAAACGCAGGAAATATCAACAACAGATAATCAATCTATGGAAATTGATGTAGTAGGTGAAATTCAAGAAATTGATCCAGATGATGATATGGCGGGATTAATGAGAGAGATGAGCGATGCTGCACACATGAAACCAGTATTTAATGAAAGTTTAAATAGTGAAGCTAGCACAGATACAGCATTTAGTTTATCAGCACAGATGAGTGATAGAGATGATCTTGTTTCTGTGTGATAAACTCTTCTATGATTTAAAATCACAGAATGTTAATATTTGTTGTTACGTAATTATACTAACTATATTTATATAAAACTATACAATTCAACACCTACTTACAAATTTTATTCAACTCGACTGTATTATTAACTGTATATTAAGTGCCTAAACGCTAAGAAAGACATGTGAATTCAGACATGCATATTGTGTGACAGCAAAGAATATATTATTAATATAATTTATAGATTTGTGTATTTGTATATATACAATTACTAGCATCATTTTGATTTGTAAATATGTGATTTCCATTTTTTCATTATTGAGATTTAAAAATAAAAACAAGAATCACCTTCTTAAATGACAGTTTTAAATTACACCCATCATATTATACTATTTTTCGAATAATTCACAGTATACTTAAATACTTAATAATAAGTATATTTAATATAAATATTGTAACAGATAGTGATATAAAATATATAATTTATAAAAATAAACTAAAAAAATTTTGCACCTAAAATTCATGATTTATATTCTTAATATCACTTTCTATACATTAAGTGTTATATAGTATATAAAATCTTTATATATCATTCACATAGTTTTATTAAACATATTGTTTTGCATTCAGATTATTAAATGAAGTAAAATTTATTTTTTAAAGAAATTTTTTAATATTAATTTTACTTGGTGCTAAAGTTAACTTAGGAATATATAATTTTTACTACAAATAAAGAATTAAGTACAGTGTTTTCAACTAACTATTAATGAAATTATTAAAATTTATTACAGCAAATAAGAATAAATTGATTTTGAAAAACAATGAATTTAAAACAATAAAACATTCCCTTTTTTTAAAAAAACAACAAATTTTCTATTTCTATTTATATTATACGTAAAAAAAATTAAAATCTTTCAGGATATATAGTAATATATAAACATATTTCCAAAAACTAACTTTTATACTTAGTTTATACTTAGCATTTAAATTTTTACAAAAAGCGCAAATCATTTAGTTAAATACACCAGTATTAATATAAGATGTAATTTAAGAAAGTATTTCGCTTACAAGAATATAACGCTTTTTTTCAATTTTTACATTTTCTGTAAAAAAATACATTGTTATTGATCATGGCATTAATCATTAACATACAAATAAAATAAATGTTGTAAGTAACTTACAATAAGTAGATAAAGTTTTATCATAATTTGGTTGTTTAAACAGTACATTTTTAAGTAATAAAAAAAGTGCACCATACATATTTTGAAAATAATTTTTACACTTTGTTAGTACAATGACCACAAGAAATGCAGTGTGTAGAAATAATAGTATAACATTTAACAAAATTTTATTTACAATATAATTTTAGAGAATTGAGGATATTTCAGCTCTTTTTGCAATCATAAATTATGGATGCGTTTTTTTTACGTAAGTACAGCTAAAAATATTTAGCTTTTAAGTTTTAATCATGTATTATCTTACGACATGCAGATATGTACATATAATTGTAAGTAATTACCAATTCAATAATTGATAATTACTGTGGCAGTATGAGGGTACTTTAAAATTTCAATATATCCAATCATTATAAATGGCAATTTACCGCCTTCGTTTATCTGTGTCCATACTTAATGAGATTACTTTGTGCACAAGCGTATCTATAGTTACACAAAACTAGAATATGCTGTGACATTAACAGTAATCATCTTAATTGGTAGTTTGTTAGTTACTGAAACACAAACTTATATATATGCACTTTCTTTGTAATACAATAGTTAAAACTTTGTGCAAATGCAGAGTAATTATAATAAAACAACTTGAAAGAAAAGAGCACCAAAGTTTTTTAAAAACAAACGTATTTGTAAACTTATTAAAATGTATATATGATCAATAGGTGTCTAATTTTCTATAATTTGATATTGACTTGATACCACTGTTTTTTTGTTTTTGATTTTATAATTCAACTAACATACATCTATTCCAGCTTAAAATTATTGTAAAGCATATAGAGCACTTTGTTAACTTCAATAATACATTTATGATAGAATTACGTATAACACTGATTCAATTAAAAGATATTTATCTAAATTACTGTATCAAAATAAAGAATGCAATCATTAAATATATCACAATTAAACTTGGGCATTGATACATTGATAGCTCTAAACACATACATATTATGTAAATGCCAAGCATCTGATAATTAAAGAAATAATACAGATTGTTATTATTTAATGCATAATTTTTTTAACTGTTAATATGTATCCATTTTGATGTATATTTAGTTTACATATAAAAGTAAAACAGCAACATTGTATATAAAAACAGTTAAATTTAATTAAAATAAATGTCAATATAATAATAGCTGCTCAGTTTTTGTACGCAATTTTGTTTATATTAATTTCAGTAGTATTTACTTTTACAAGAATATTTCTTATAAATCAAGCATCATTTATGATTAATAAACTTAGAACAATTGCATGGCATTTTCACAAATTGATGTGATTTTAATAATAAGATATAAAAAACTATCAAGTAAAAATTCACTATAATTATCTATCTTTATAATAATCTATCAAGTAAATTGCAAAATATTCAATTTTTAGCTTGAATTCTGACTGTCTTTATTATTTTCAAAGAACGCAATATCTCAAATATAATTTTTTAATAAGTATACTTCAAATATTGTCGTTGCATTTGAATTATCTAACTTTCTTCAAGTTGTTTAACTCATTTGTTCTTGTGCACGGAATACTCTTAACATTGTAGAACATTTAGCATTTATTCCAGTATAGTACCTTCTTAAGTTTTTAATAACACACTATGTTGTTACTGATAAAAAACCTTATGCTAAATGTGAGAAGAAAAAGTAAATTTTTTATATTATAGTAACAGTAAATATTGTTTCGGTAAGAGTGCACAGTCACAGTTTTATTGACTAAACTGTTGACTATAAATATAGATCTATAGGAAGCACTGCAAGCTTACCATCGTTCAAAAAAGTTGTCAGTCTTTGTAAATTTAATCACTGAATATATTTTTAAAATCGTGTTCATAGAGTGCTATAATTAACATTATTCCAAGGCCACATGATAGCCCTAATGCTTGCAAAATACATTGCCATTGAGAGCTACGTTCTGCAGAGTGACTTGAAGATAATTCTGGAATCTAATGAATATTTAACTGTCAATTATAATTACGATTAATTAATTGAATAAAAATTACATATACTATATACTACTCACCATATCTACTAATGCTATATATATAAACATTCCTGCAGCAGCTGCAAACATCCAACTACTTATAGCAGGAGTACTCCCTAATAATACACCAAATATCATACCAAACAAACAAAGTATGGAAGATAACAGATTATAAAAGACAGCCTGTTTAGCGCTCATACCAGCTTTTAATAAAACTGCAAAGTCACCTGTAGGAAAGAAACAAAATTCAATTAAAAATTCAAAGCACTTTACAAGATAAAATGATGTATGTATTACAAATTATGTTTACTTAATATACCTATTTCATGAGGTAATTCGTGACAAAATACAGCTGTTGCTGTAGAAAAACCACCTGCTATATTTGCTGAAAAAGCAGCACCTATAGCCATACCATCCGTAAAGTTATGCAATCCATCACCCATTACTATCATCCAAGCAACACTTGACATAGATTCAGGTGCAGAATGAACATGACCTAAATAAATTTATTAAATTACATTATTCATAAAATATATTAATGTTTAAAATAATACATTGCATTGAGCAATTAAATAATACCATGCGAATGAGTATGACCATGATGTTCCGTTTCATGTTCACGTATAATAACAGTATAACTTTCTGATTCATTTAATGGTATATCTGCTGCATCTGCATTTTTCTTAGTATTTACAATTGAATCATCTAATCTCCAATCCTCGCTTGGTTTCTTCTCTACATCATTCGTCATAATTTTCGAAACTGAATTGCAGTTTGATGTTAATGGTTTTCCTTCCTCAATCACAGGAGGCCTTTCATGATTATTATGTTGATGATTATGATGATTATCTGGATAATAGATATCCTTTTTATGATAGATTAATTATACCTTTTAACATTGCTCAAAACATAAAATTAAAAACATTAAAAAATGTATAATTTACAAATAAATCAAAGCATTATACCTTGAACATCTGTGCTAATTTCACCATAACAATATGGATACGATGAATATTTATGTTTGCAAAGTTTCTCTCCAACAACATTACTATTTGGTCCATCAGTTTCTCTCATTACTCGAACACGTGACGAAAGCTAAAATTACAAAATTTTCGTTCATTGAAAGGTATATGTATCCTATAAACGTATCGTGAAAATTCGTTTTTGCCTTAAATGTAATAGTTGCCTTATTACGACGTTGCCGAAGTTTTCTCCATTCTGCTAACATCGTTAGAGCTTTCTCCGTAAAAAAAAACAAAGCAAGACCCATCATTGCAACTAGCCCTTTCCACATATTCATGTTGTGTTGTTCTTTATAATCTAATTCAGCATGGTCATGATGAGTATGTTCGTGGCTATGGTGTGACATCATTGCCTAAGAAAAAAATAATTTCTTTTTTATATAAACATGTATAATTATATATTATATAATATAATCTGCTTCCTTCATGTTAATATCGTTAATGTAATATCTTACATGTGGTAAAAGATGAATGAGAGCATCACCACATAATGTTCCTACAGCAAGTGCAACTAAGAACTGTAATAATTGATGATAATAAACTTTACCCATGAAAGGTATAACAGCTACACCAAGTAAACCACCAAGACTGATTATTAGAATACTGATTGTTGAATAGGCCCACACTAAATAGGTAAGTCATATACTTAGAATTGTACAATGTTTTAATTAAAATGAACTATAATATTATTGACATTATGTTGATTGTATACCTTGAACCATATTACGAGTTACATCTTCTCCAAGATATTTATTAACTGTTAATGGTTTATAATTCTCTGGTACACGAATACATCCATTTCTCTCTGAGCTTGATTCACCTGCTAGTTGGTAAACAAGAGCTGGACACACGCGTTCAAAAAGCCAATTTGGTAATGTAGAACTATTATTAGTGATCGCATTGTATGGCATATCTCTTGCAACAGTACTTAACAATTCTTTACTATTTAAGCACTGAAATAGTAAAATATTTGAAAAATATTTATTTATATAAATAAAAAATTTATTTATTTAATTTCTTCATGATAAAGCCTACCCTTTCCCTTTGAACCCCATTTTCATGCTCTGGTAGGCCATTATTTTGCAAATTCTTTGTCTTGTCTATAATAAAAGGATCCGTATATGAATTTATATACTATATAAATAGAAAGATATGAACAAAACAATTTGCATTACTTTTACTTAATATAAAAACACAAATAACTCATACATTAAATAAATTATATTAAGAGAAAATGGCTAAACAGTATAATTTAGTAAGAAGATAATATCATATAGTAATATAAGACACTGATAACAGAAAAATGTCAGTTATCTACATACAGAATATTATACATGATATGATTATTTAATCACTGATAGGCTCATGTAATCAACAAGAATAGTATCAAATTTTGCTTATTCATTCATAATTGTAAAACAAATCTTAATTTTTCTTAAATATATATTAAATAATATTCATTTCATAAAATACCATGAATATATTTTAACACAGTTATAAATAACAACTCAATGAAATTAATAAATAACTCTAAGAGTCAATTGGAAAGAAGTTTGAACTCTTATATTAAGCTAAATTATTATGATCAAGATGATTCTCATATTGAAACAAGATAAAATATTATCAATTTATATATATGTTAAAGTAGATGTAGCTTTATTCCTTATTATGATTGATAGGTTGGTAATTGGTAATTAAGAGTGATATACTGACATCAGCTACATAAGAGGATAGTTAAAATGATCTTGGAATAAGTTTTGGTTTTAAATATATACTTATATTTTTTTACTATTAAATTAACTTTGAATAATGATTAAATAAATAAATTTAAAAACTTACCCAATGGATTTTCATTCTGACTAGTAACAATATTATGATTTTCTAAATTTGACGTATCTTTTAATAATCTAAATAAACCTAATTTTTTTAACAACTTTTCAAAACCTTCCATTGTTATGCTTGTTCCATCTCCATAAGCTTCAAAAATCTTTTTCATGAAATATTTTTCATCTAAAATATCTACATTTCTTTTTGTTCTGACCCTGTTAAGAGGATTTTGATCTTTATCAAAGTGTACTGCATTCAATTCACAATTGTGTGCAATTTCAATTTGTCCTAATCTTTCTAATATTTCTATATCTTTCAAAGTTATAGAATCTTCCTTTATCACTGATATATGATTATTTTGAACGTTTTTGTTAATTTTTATAGTTTCTGGATTTTTTTCTTTAATATGGATGTCATTTGTGGCAATTGGCACCAGCAAAGTAATTTTGTTTCCACTATTGTTATTTATTACATTAGAAAACTTAACAGCACCATTATTATAAGCGCCTAAGTTATTTAAATTTAATTTTTTCACATCCTTCTGTTGTGTTTCTTTGGATTTCATTAGTAACAAAGATGGTTGTAATTGTTCATTAGGTCCTAGCAGCTTTTCAGAATTAACAGAATTATGAATTGTTTGTCCTGCTGTTGAGAATTCAGTATGTGCTGAACAAGGTGTATGTGCAGCACATAAAACACAAACTACACAAACTGTGACAAAATGATGTGACATGTTGTATATCCTGTAAAATGAAATAAAAATTTTTGACTTAAATATAGTTAATTTTTTACTTATATATGTAAAACTTAATATTTACAAACTTTTATCATATCTTAATTTATTATGTAATAAATAATATTAAAGTATGTTCAAACTATTTATTATACAACAGTATGATCTTCTTAAAAAATCATTGGATCAAAGAATTGGTAATAGAAAATTATATCAAATGGGAAGTAGTTATCTATACAACAATTCCAGCGATAATGAATCCAATTATAGCTAACACTGTCATTGAATTATTATATGCTTACTTATACTGTTAATATAAATAGTAAATTATCAATTATATTCATAAATTCAAAATATAATTTAGTTGAATATTCAAGTATTATCTTATAATTTTTATTATGTAAAACGAATGACATTATAAATAACATTAAAACTAATTATTTTTTACAATATTGATATCTCAGAAAAAAATAAAAATAATTACTGTTTTTAAAAATGATATATTTGTTACAATGAAAATGTAATTTGTCAATTTTACAACACCAATTTAAAAAATATATAAAAAATACTTTCAATCTTTTTTTGTATTAAAACTTTAAAAGAATATTTGTTAAATATTATTATTCCTATTTATAATAAATACAGGTGATTAAATTTTGATCAACGTATTATTCAATATAGATATCAATGACAGAGATAAGATTGACATAAAATGAGTGTGATCTACAATAATAGCAATTGATTCAAACTTAAGTAGTGATTAATTCTATTTTGAAGAATGAATGTATTTTTATAACAGTGACCATAACAAAAACTAAAATTAAACTTTGATCATTTTCTTAATATAATTTGCATATTTATTATAAATAATCATATTAATTAAAATTTTACTATTTTATTTAATTATTGTTATACACTTACTTTTTATCGTTTATGAAAGCTACAAATGTATAATTAATTTTGATTACATATAATAAAATTTCATTTAATTACAACTTAAAATGAAAAAAAAATTAAAAATGTACATATGAGTAACCGCATATTTAAGTCATACATTAAATGCATCACGAATTAAACAATACCATTTAAGTGCAAAGCAAAAGGATCGCAAATGTATAACAACAATTAGATAGCTTCTACTCGATATGGAAATTTTAACCAACCAATGCAAATATAACTAATTACAGCTCGCACAGAAATGCATGATGCGGTGAGAAATAAAAAAGCGCGCATTTTATGAGACAAAGCTACGTAAACGATTCAGGATGCATGTATGCTGTATCATATCCGAAATAGTCGAGGTGTTCGATGTTGCGGTCGTTTCTTCAAAAACCGTATTTTTAGCTGTCAAAAAGAGAAGGAGATTCGTGGTTATCACCCTCCTCACCCTACCCCGCAATACGGATCCATGACAGAATTTAGAATTTAGGTTAGAAAGGCGGCCTCTCGCTTTAATATAAAAAAAAAGACGTGTCAAGTTTTGGCTCGGAACTCGGTTGTTTTTTGTTAGTATACGATATTCAATGAACAGCCGCCGGATAATACTATAATAACACACTGTCATGTAATTACCTTTATTCAATCAGTGAAACAAAATTCCCGCTAGGAAGTGGCATATGCTAATTGATCGAGACGCGCTCACCAGCTTGCGGAAAGCTCGCGAAGTCCACGTTCACGTAACAAAAGTCCTTTGCTACTCTCGTCTGCCCCCTTTCTTCCCTTCTCACCCCACCGCCGAACACCAACTCCGCCGCGTGCAACAAGTATACTCTGAACATAGCTGATTGCTAGACTTCGACTTTCGACAGAACCGACAAGCCTTAAAAAATCTTTCAACGTTATGCAATCATTATTAAAGGCAGCACTATCGTTACTCGTTGAGTTTCAAATTTCAACAAGTTATGTTGCCAACACTGTTACCATCCTATGCTATGTTCAAACCAATTATAGTGAAAACTTTTTATTTTGAACTTGACCATAAATTTGAAAGCAATGGTACATAATTGTAATACAATATTCTTTATCTTTACACATATACTATTGACTACAACATTGATTAAAAATATATTTATTAATATACATACTTTATAATACAATACATTATGTGTTTTATATTTTTCAATAAAGTGAATTTTGTTGTACAATAATGTTATACAATAAATTTTATACATATTTATTACTTAAATTTAAGAAATTCCTTATTTCGTGGTTACAAATTTTAATAATATATAAATATTTAAATTAATTATATTACTAAAAAAATTAGTTATAATTATAAAGCAATTTTTTAAATTAAGTTAATATTATTTAATTCTTTAATTTTACGTACATTCTATTAATAAGTTTAGTTAACTGTTAGGTTAATAAAAATTATACGAAAAAGTAATCAATGGAGTAATACCTGCAATTCAAATACGTGATTTATAACTTAATCTCAAGGGGTTACAAATTTACTAAAACACAGTAAATACTTTACAATTTAAACATTACATGTAACAGGTAATAATTCATTGATCAAAAAGAAACTTAAACCTACATAAAAAAGCTTCCTAAAATCTAAGCTTGACAATACAGCTAATAAAATTATAGTTATAAATTATTAAGAGAAAATGAATAATTGGTTAATTTTTATTATCGAGGATTTTCTTTCTATTCCGACGATCATCATCAGTGCGTGATCAATTAACTTTTAATGTTATTTTTATTTTCCATTTTTTAAATAACGCAACAATGACTATAATCCAATGTACATACTTTTTATATAGATTGTCTATTAAATATGACATACATGTTACAAAAAATATAAAATCACTGTTATGATCTATTTCAAAATATTTAAATTAATGATTATAATTAGCAAATATTTTGTGTCTATATAAATAAGTAACAGGAAAAATATTAAATATGACCTAATTTCATAATATACTATTTAAGGGAAAATAAAAATATTAATTGAAGAATGATGGTATGCATAAATCAAAATTTCAAAAATGATTAAACATTTAAGATATACTTTTATTACATAAAAGCATTATAAAAAGAATAATTTAATCTTCTTCTTCCTCGGGAGCAGCTCCTCCACTTCCTTTACGTAAGTTCTTCCTCTTTACACGGCCAGCTCTGCCACCACCAAATGGAGATTTCAATGAGAAATCAATATGCTTCTGTGAATCCAATCTCACAATGAAAGATGGAATGTTTACCACTTGTTTGCGCACTCTGTAACCAAAGTGTATCTTGTTTCATATTCCTACTTTTCAGTATTATATATTTTTAGCACGTTAAGATATCAATTTATGATGCTACTTAATATGTAAATTGTATACCAATTACTTTTAACACGACTATGTATTCCTTAATGTATGACAGACGTTAAGTGCCAGTTTTCTAACACTTAAGTGGCCTGCTTGAAAGAAAATATTAGTATGCAATTCTGCACCACAATTATTCAGCCAATATTTAAGTCACATATTTTCTATTATTTTCAATGGACAATCAATCAGGGAAATTGTTCGAATACCTGCAGTAGTCAAAAGACTATTACTTTTATATTTTACAATTAATTAAAAAATAACAAAAGTAATAATATCTATTTCATAGTCATTAAAAATTATGTCACCAGATTTGAAACCAGATAAGTATTATTCCTTATCTGGTGATTAATCAGGAGTTTAATATTGCCTTAAAGATTAGAAATAATCTGTATATAATCAGATATTTCTTGCCCAATTTTTAAGGCACATAAAATTATGTATTTTATGAAATTTACCTAATGTGACGTTGGCGAATAAGCACACGAGCATGATGAATAGATTTGGCAAGTCCTAATTTAAATACTTGAGTTTGAAGTCGTCTTTCTAAAAAGTCTTCAATCTTCAAACCAAGAACATAATCAAGCTTCATACGGCTTTCATCTAGTACTCCAATTCTTACCAAACGACGTAAAAGAGCATTTCCTAATAAAGATATACTTTAATAAACAATAATTGAAGTACACAAAAGTAATGTTAATTATGTGATTTTATCAGTAGAAATAATTTCATCAAAATAATCAGACAAGAGGTGTCAGAAATATATATTATCATCATTGTAATTATTTTTATGAAAAAGCTTTTCAAGAAAAACCACTATTACATAAAACATTTTTAAAACAATTTATTCCATACCTTCAAACAAACGTTTAGGATCCTTTTCTTCTAAAGTAAGAAGTTCACGAGCGGCTTTTCGAATATTAGCTAACGTATATTTGACTCGCCACACTTCACGTTTATTACGAAGACCATATTCACCAATAATTCGTAATTCTTGGTCTAAACGAGCCTTTTCATACGGTCTTCTGGGAGTAACGTAGGTTTTTGAGAAAACCGAAGGTATTCTTCCATTTACCATGTTGTATAATCGTTACCTAATATACATTTAATAAAAATTTTATTTCGTTTTATAAATATGTACATGTATATATGCAATTTTTAAACAAAGAAATTTATTATAACATTATATTACTATATAAGATAAGCATAACTTTTCCGTACCACGTGTTTGAAGAATATTGACGAACGTGATTAATTTATATAAAAATTTAGGTTTATTTAACACAGATCCAAAGCAAAGTATATATTAGTACATTTTAGAAATTTATACTACAATTAAAATAAATAGAATTTTAAATAATTTCGAAATAAATATCATACCTTATTCAAATGTGTACGAAGAACAACCTCTACGAGCAGTAACAGAAGTAGAAATGGCCGAGTTGGCATTGCGAAGCTATAATTCCGAAGCGAATACAGCGCTTAAACAGGAAATCTGGTTTATTTTAAGTAGCGGGCTTTTCAAAACACACTTGATTCCATAAAGATATTAATGTATAATAATAGTTTAAGTAATATTAAAATGTGATATAAATTAAGTAAGAATATTTATAACTTATATATATAAGTATATCTATAGATTAGAAAAATTATTTACATCGTTAATTCGATCATATGTATAAGAGAAAACATTTTTAGTTCAATTTAAGAAAAATAATATATCTTTGAATTTAAAACTAGTAGAAAGAAACTAAAAATTGATTAATATTTTTTATTATTTTTTATCACTTTCTTTTTATCATAAATCTGATATGATCAGGTGATCAAATTAATTTGTGTATAATTCACATCAATTAAAATTAATATAATAGCTATCAAAAACTATATTTTGTAAACCTTAAAAATGCATGTCGCAAAATATTTGTCAATAAATTGTTTTTACTATCTTCTTACCATAAAACGCAAATTTAAAATAAACAATACGTCATTAATTGCATACAATTCTGAATATGGTACAATATTAACAGTATCGAAAACAAAATTACATACGTTTTAGATAAGAATAAATTTTATCAGTCTTCTGATAATTTGATAGAACTTAACATTGTTTATTATTAGCAATAACTCATCTGTTAACGTGTTTCTATTACGTACGTAGTACGTATAATTATGATATAATTTATTTAAAATATATAATCATGATGAATACATAATATATTATTGTAGAAAATAAAATTAAATATATAATTTAGTATGATAAAATATTAGTCGTTTGTGGGTATATTTCTGAATTCTAACCTAATAGAAGTTGCAACTTTAATACTTAGATATTTTTTAATCAACTAGACATATGTTATTTTTATTATCACACATTATTTTAGTATACAAAAGTTCAATTATTTAAAATAAATGTTCATTTTAATTATTATACAATTGTTAATTATATAAATAATACAAAATTATTGTAGTGGATATATTCATAAAATACCTTTTCAAAATATTTTTTAGAAATAATTTCTGACCTGCATAAAATAATCAATTATATTTTGCTGTATAAAAAATAAACAAATTTAATAGTATATTGCTAAAATTAATGTATATAACAAACGTACTTTGTAATTTCTATACCTTTCAATATCATGTAATATTGTTATTCACGTTTCATATTAAGTCACGTTTTATATTAAGTCACGTTTTATATTAAGTCACGTTTAATTCACGTTTCAGTTTGATATTCTTGGATTTTTTGCTGTGGTATGTTTTGATATGCAGGGTTATTCTATTGACCCAGAACATGGTGAGATGATGATAAAAGAAGATGTAAGTAACAGTCACGTTTTCAACATACTCAGTATCTTGGTAACATTAAAGGAAGCATTAAGAAAACACTTCCCTTCAGTTTTATGCTATTGTGAAAATTTATTATTGCAATCTCAAATTTACTCATTTTTAAGCTCCCAATAAATTTTATTATGGAAGCTTTTGGAACCGTAAGTACCCCAATTTTGTCATTTTTTTTTTGTTTCTAAATTTTTTATATAATAAAATTTTTCCCAAATGTAATTATAAAGATATCAAAAACACACTGATAAGGGTAAATATTGTTATACTTGATGCTACTGCTGTATTTAAAAAATTTTATTTAACATTTTTTTTGTATCAACAGTTCTCTTTTAATAAAATTAATTATAATTTTTTATACTTAATATTATGTAAGAAATATAAAAATGTTGGAATGATTAGCATTTAAGTATATTAAATAAAAATTTTTTAATAAAGATTATATTATAAAATGAATAAAGAAAGAATACTAATATATTTTAATAAAAAATACCTCTAATTAGAAAAAGAGGTGTACTGGATGGAAGATGATTTATGTGGAGCAGTATCCACCATTTAGTATCTCATTGTGTTCATTTGCATTATGAGTTTGCGAGTTTGATGTCCCAAATATACAAGTATAAGCTGAAAAAGAAAATAAAAAATTATCTATTCTACGACTATCATAAGAATTGAACTGTTATAGAATTAAATGTATTTATGATTTTAGTAATATTTTAAAAACATAGAAATAAAATTTTAATATTTAGTAAAATATAAAAGTACAAGATACATCAATAATGATTATTTAGAAATATAATATTTGTATTAAAAATGATGTACATTAAATATAATAAATTTCTTTCATAAAAAATAGTTATAGTTTATTGCTGTACATATTTTTCGATATAATTCACGATTAATATAAATAATTTGAAAATAGTAAGAGAAAAAAAAAAGAAAAAATCAGAAAATAAATCTTGTAATATCTGTTAATGATGACCCAAGGAACTGCATTTACAGATAACAATTATATTGACTTTTTAAAGGAAATTTATAATTCACGTGAGCAAACTCGTGCAAGATAATATGGCATATATTTATTACAATGACAATAACTGATGTATTAATATCTACATATTTCATTGTATGGTATCTTTCACAAACATTATCATTTTAAATTAAATGAATAGAGATACATTTGTACAGTACTTCAAATGTTTAATTAGAAATATGTGATTTATTTAAATGCATTTTCGAAATTAAGACATTTTTATATATTTTTTTAGTATCCTATTTTGAAGTCTTTCGTCGCGGGATCACTATCTGGAACATTTTCAACTATTTTATTTCAACCATTAGATCTTGTTAAAACCAGACTTCAAAGTAAAGTAAATCTTCATCTCGAGTAAGTATAAAATAACATATTATTCCTTTTTAATTATTTTATATAAAATTGCTTTCTAATTTGCTGTTTTGTAATGTGTATGGTTAGTACTCCAAAAAGTGGAACTTTAAATACAGTAATTCATATAATTAAAAATGAAAATGTGCTTGGACTCTGGAGGGGTATGACTCCGGTAAGAATTTTTGCAATTATTAAATTTAAAAAGCTCAATAAGAAATATTGATTTACAATAAATTTTTTAGTCAATTACTAGAGTAGTACCTGGTGTTGGATTGTATTTTTCATCATTACACTGGTTAAAGCACACATTGCATCTAAAAGATCCACTCACACCTACAGAAGCTCTGTTATTAGGCATTACTGCAAGGTCTATGTCTGGAGCTTTATTAATTCCAATAACAGTAGTAAAAACACGTTTTGAAGTACGTGTAATTATTATAAATACATTTACATTTTTTTATGCTATATATGTTACATCATAGAAAGGCAAATGTACAGAAAGTAAAAATAGGTGATTAGATATAAAAACATTGATACTAGTAGTCTAGAATATTCTACTTAATATAAGTTGCATGAAATTATTAAATTTAATATTGACTTTGTGTTCACAGAGTGAAATTTATAAATATAACAGTGTAGGAGAAGCATTGAAATTAATTTACAAGCAGGAAGGAGTAAGAGGTCTTTCGAGCGGATTAGTACCAACGCTATTAAGAGATGCTCCTTATAGTGGACTTTATCTCACATTTTATACTCAGTTAAAAAATATTGTCACAGAAACAGGTAAATTTTTATCAGGATAAAAAAAGAATATTACTTTACTTGCAATACGATTGTCTTTTTAATATATATGTATATTTTCTCTTTTTCTTTTTAGATATAGTTTGCACCAAACTATCTGCTCCAATTCATTTTAGTTGCGGAATATTAGCAGGAATATTTGCTTCTATTGTAACACAACCTGCCGATGTAATCAAGACAAAAATGCAATTATATCCTAATGAATTTAGAGACGTCCGTGTTGCAGTTTTTAGGGTTTACAAGAAATATGGTGTGTTAGGATACTTTAAAGGCATTGTTCCTCGAATGTTGAGGAGGACATTAATGACTGCAATGGCTTGGACCGTATACGAAGAGGTAGCAAAATTTTTAAATCTTCCAATTTTTTATTATTAAGACAATTCTAAAACAAATCACACGGATTAAATAATATATTATTTTCAGGTTACAAAATTTATGGGGCTTAAATAAAATTATTTCTATTCAATAATATAACTTTTTGGTGTTCATTCACATAAAATTTTAAAGAAATTAAATAATTTACGCACAATGGAATCAAAGTTATTCAGCCAATACAAATATTTACATTTGATGTACAGTATTTTAATTTTGTACAAAGATAATTTGATTATAGCGGATAATTGTATTATAGCAAATATTACTACTATGTACAGTATTCAGATAGAATATCCTATCGCTCAATAATGTATTATTTATGATTATACTTATTTAATAAATTTTATAATTTAATGTTAGAGATTGTACAGTATCTGTTATTTTGTTTATAATTTTGACTATTTTAATGTTTGCATGCTTTTCAAAATAACCTGATACTTTCATTGCAGTACTGTTTTATTAATTTTAATTAACAATCTTATGAATATTACAATGCAAATTATAGACAATTTACCTTGATATCTTTTTTATACGTAGCCTAAAGTAACAGTTGCATCAAATATGAATAAGTTATTAATAAATCTGTTTTTAATTCTTTTTCTGATGTTATAACATAATATTGACAACAATAATTATATATCCATCCAATTTTTCAAGTTTTGATTTTTTGCAATCAACTTCAAAAAACGCGATGCAGCAAAAGTGAACTCAAACGCAAGTGTATAAAATTCATGATTGGAATTTTTAGATTATGCAAAATCTTTACCTTAATATTATATTAAGCAGTGTGCAAGTGAGCCTGTTGTATTGGTTACATTCCCATGGCATGTCTTCTGTCTGAAAATAGACAATACAACTTTTAAAAATTACGATCCTATTATTCCTTTTTTCTGATATTAATTTCGTCGTTACCAAACAGCAGGATAACATGTTTGTATATTATTTGTTAACCTTGTCCTAATATGTAACATATTTAAAAAAAAAATATCATACTTCTGTCGGCTACATATGCGAGAAAGCAGATAACATAATTAAAAATTGATCATCTTTGTTTGTGACATTGGAAATAAACAGAATAATTTTTTAAATTACACAAGGTTAAAATAAAAATAATTAATGTCAATTTTTAAATGAAAAATAATGTTATCATTATATTATATTAATTATTAATGCAGAAGTTATAGAATAAATGTTATTTATCTGTTGAAAAAATACTTGTTAATATACAAATTTTCTCCCTTTGACTTCTGACTATGCCAAAACAATGTTTTAGTAAATCTATTTATACATTATACATTAGTAGTAATTTTTCATAAACATTTTCAAAATATTATGATAACATAAGAATAAAATAAAAGTGGAATGAAAACCTACCATGATAAAGATAAGAAATTTTACTCGTAAGAAATTAATTATCTAATCATCCAAAACTAAACTTCTCTCATCCCAATGTAACAATTCAAGACGATCGTTTATTTACGGCTGTTACTTTGGTACTTTATATTTTTCTTTCTTTTAAATCTAGTTGGTTCAGGAAATAGACTATTAAATGTATGAATAATATTACAAGTCAATATGAGTTACACAAATGTAGTACGCGCATAAAGTATGAGTTTTCTATAAGCCGAAATGAAGGGCCCGGTAAAAGAATAAGATAAGATATGATTAAAGGGGATGTCCTCGGAGCACCATAAGACACATTCCACGTGACCTGTCATCAACCTTCAAATCGCTGTACCATAATACTATAAGAATTACGACTTTTCGATAGAAAAATTTGACTGAGCTTTGCCATGTCCTATCTCTCACAACTAAAAGTAATGGAGAAAAAATGCATGCAAAGAGAACAATATGCATCATATATGATACATGTTTCTCGAACTTTTACAAATAAAGTTCAAAAGACGACGATGCAACTATATGCCAAGTTATAATCCCGAATTATTTACTGATTAATTAATAATAGCCACATGGCTGTTATATATGTGTATCTTACGTTTCTGGACTATACATATGATATATTATCTTAAAAACTATGGCTTTTTATCTCAGACTCAATTATTAAAATTATTCCTTTGGGCTTATAAGAGAATTTCCCTGACTAATTGATAAATGTTCGATTTTAAATTGAATATGCTCCAATAAATTGCAATCAGGGAATAAGGAAAGTAAGAGCAGGAGTTTGTTATCATAACTTTAAGCACTCAAATATCGCTCCAAAATAAAGATCACCATTTTGAAAATATCTAACTTTCCTAATAAAAGGACATGTTTGGTATTATCATTCCGATATAAATACCTCAGAAATGCGTAGTAGAAGCTAGGATTGTATAGTCACAGTCACACAGGGCACTGTTGTGGCAGGTCTACGGAAGTAGGCACTGTTTCCTCCACTAAACCACTAATTTCTTTTCGACAAAAAAGCTATGCAGTCGTTGAAATTATATAATTGATTTACCCTATGAAGACATTATACCGATCAAAGCAAGCATAGGTATACCTTCTCCTATCTTGCTCTGTAGACAATATCTATAATACTACATGATAAAAATACCTTTCGTATGGGAACAACTTTACTACTCCTTGCTCGACATTACCTCGATGCACCGTTTTTCAGTAATATGTTACATAGAGCAAGCTCGTCACTTTGAAAATTAAACGCTGTACAAACAGGTCCATATGAAATTTAGTACGAGTGTTTCTCCGATTAATAGGCAGGACCAGATACTGGCTCGCTGTGACTATGCCATTCTTCAAAATTACAGATAATTATCATGTATATATTATGTGCATCTAATGAAACTCACCTGGTAAAGAACCTGTACAGTAATTGAGACGAATATGGTATATTGTTTAGTGCATACCTGGCTTACTTCTCACTCACTAACCAATCAAGAGTAGTTACTTGTGACTTCGACTTCTAGATCGATGGCGACGTCGGTTGTGATGACTCGAGCTTCGATGATCACGACCTCCTAAAAGTCACATATACATGTTAATAAACTAAATTTTGCAATGGTGTATTTTATATTTACCTTTATCTCGAGCATGACGTCGGTGATCATCATCTCGATGTCTATCATGTTTATCTCTTGATCTGCTTCTACTTCTGTGTCCCGAATTTCTGAACGTAATTAATATTATGAAATTATCATATGTTTGATTAATAATTAATCTAAACATTTGAATAATTTACCTGTGACTGCCTGAATCATGTCTGCCTTTATCATCATCGCGTCTGCGACGTTTATCTCTTTCTCTATCCCTATCCCTATCATCTCTTCTTCGCCTATCAAGTTCTTCATTAGCACGTGCTCTTTGTTTCCTATCTTCTTCTCTTCTCTGTTCTTTCTCGTCTCTAGCTTTTTCACGTTTACTCTATAAAGTTAGTTTTGTGATAACTATAACTCTAAATTAATGAAGAATATTTACAAAATATTTTTTATATCATATGATGAATTACCATAATTTCTTGCAGAGCACTTTTTAACCTAGCATAGCCAACATGTTGCTTTCCCATTAAGTGATCATCAATTCGTTGTTGAGCATCTCCAACAATAAGAAATGCACCACAGACATCACATACTTCCATTTGTTTTTCTTGTGCAGCAGCTAGTTCAGCAGTCTAAAAAGAAATTACATCTCAGGTTTTGCTATGCTTTTATATAATATTTTATATCAAGTATCACAATATTTACTTGATTATAATGGCTATTATCATTAGATTTCCTTAATGTTTCTCGTTCTTCTTTTAATTGATCACATAGTCTCATTAAGCCCTGAGCCTGTTCTACGTTGCCTTGTATACCGCTTTGCTCTGCTTCTTCTACTAGTTTATTAATTTTCTCAGTTAAAAGTGCAATTTGCTCTTCATTTCTTTGAGTTTGCGCTGGTGTTAAAGTAGGCTAAATACATAACAATTTATAGATTCTCCATGATTTGTTTTATACTAACGTATATAATAAAATATTATAACTAATAATAAAATAAATGCATAAAGTATTGTTTAAAATTTATTTACCGCTTCTGTCCTTCCAATAAGGGCCAATCGTTGTTTTCCTTTTATTATTTTTCTTTCAACCTCGTTCAACATGCTTTGACAAAATCTAATAAATTCATCTTCATATTGTTGTTTTCGATACGAGTACGGAGCTTTTTCAAACAATTCTCTAGCTTCGTCATCGTGTACTCGAGAACATGCGCCCAAATCAGCTCTTGTATTAACGAATAAATCATGAGGACAAAATTTAACCAAATACAATTTACAAAACTGTAATGAAAAATAGGAATGCATTGAAAATTACGTTGAAATATCAATATTTGAAAATTCGAATTTCTTAATGACTGTTGTCGGAATATTAGTATTTTCAGGAACTTGCCTCAGGATCTTCCCAATTAAGTTCTTTGGGTTTTTCATTGGGAAGGACATTTCTGTTTCTTCCCATGAGCTCATCGAGTAGAGCAGCAGCAGCAGCAGCAGCCATATTCCAAAATTCTTGATTGAATGTCGTTTATTAATGGTATACGAAAATACAGCAATGATTTTTAGGTAGACACTATGAAACCTGTATAGCTTGTTCGTGCTTTACGTAAAGGGTGTAATAAATAATGAAACTACATAAATTTATTCCAAAATAAGAAAAATACACAGAGGTATTAAATGACTCAAACGAAGTGATAATACCTTGATTCTAACCCTGAACTTTTTTACTTCAGAAGGCGGTAGTGTAGCAAACAATATGGCGAAATTCATAGAAAGTATGTGAAAGCGAACAAGAGAAACTCAAAATTTATATTTCTTCAATTCATTAAACAGTGTATATTAAACAAATCCTAACTTGTTTTGTATTTCTTTCATCTGTCTATTTTTTATTTATTGTAAATACCTTGGAAAATTTAAAAAAAACACTATACACTAGAACACAACCTGAATAGCAATATGCCGTTCTTACAATCTTCGTTACTACGTGATATAAAATAAATCGTCAATGTTTCTTTTTAGTAAGAAATGTGTATATATATCAATTTTGTTATCATATTCTTTTCAAAAATTAAAAATAATCATATTAATTAATTATACTTAACATATATACACAGGTTAAATTTTTTATATATTCCATATTATAAGTAATTCGTTTAAGCAGATAGTTGACTATTTCTCCGCGTATACATATCTAAGCGCGTCTTATTTAAATTTGTAAGTCACATTAAATTAAAAAGATCAACCTGAAATTCCTTATTTTTTGCTTATTAAACATGCTTTTTAAAAATATTTATAACGATATTTTTAAAGTTAGGAGCATCATTAAAAGTAATGTAATAACAATTTATTAGTTATCACTGTTAAACTAATGTTGGTTTCATATATATTACCATACTTGAAATAAGAATAAATATAATTTTGTAAATCAATTTAACATACTAATTATATACTCAAATCATATTAATATTAATAATACAAAATCGACGAATTTTTACAAAATAAAAATACGAAATACGCGAAACAATTTACATTCTACAATTAATTTATAGAACTATAACTATATTTTATTCGAATAAATATAATAATTATTCCAAAATGTTTTCTCCTCTTCTTTGTAATCTCAACGCAAGATGCATGATGACACCGTTGTAATACAATTAACGACAGAAATGTGACGATGAGTGTGACGATGAATGATAATTATCAAACGAATGCTGATCAAATTTATTCGTACTCTTCGTCATCAGGTCGTACTTGAGGGAATCTTCTCACAGGCTGGTGTTGTGGTTGCGGGCGTCTATGTTGAAGAGGAATATTCACTTCCTCTGGGCTACGAAAAACTTGATTCACCGGTAAACGAAATTGCGGAAGACCTGTTGATTGTGGACGTGCCGATGGTGGAATACTATTCAATGTAGCTGGCTGAGGACTTGCATATACCTATACATACGTATCTCGCGTTTATCTCCTTTTACTTTAAGTCTCAAAGTACTACCATTTTAGTGAAATCTTACTGGTGGAGTAGGACGGCGAATAGGCGCAGAAGGAGTAATCTGATAGTCACCAACCTCGCGTTCGTCCGGGTGAATGTCTGCGGGGAAATATCTTTCACTGTATCTCAAGGTTACGTTAGGTTTGTTCTCAGCTTCAGCCAAGTTCAATGGTTTGTAGAGGTACTCGTTCACGAAGTGATACTGAGAGCTCTTCTTGCAATTTATGTCTCCACTTGGCGGCATGCAAATCAGGTGAACCTGCAATATAGATGTCTCACTATCCGACTAGATTTATGGACTCGATGTTTTGACGAGAGAAAGGAGTTTCAGGTGATAGATAGTTCATGGTACATTTACATTTGCATCTTTGCTACCAAGAAAAGGATCGTAAGTCGATTACCCCGGAAACGCGTAACGGCGTACCGGTATCGGGCAACTGATCGTACGATTTATGATTGGCCTTACTCACCTGCTTGTTGGCTGCACCAAACCGGAAGTGGCAAGGTGAAAACGTCCGCCAAAGCATGCGAGAAGTGAAATTTGCTTATCAGTAATATTCAGACCTGACTACTCGCACGATCAGACGAATTTTATATTTGCAAACGTTTTCACCGAGCAACATTCGATTACGTATAAAAAGGTCACGATTCGTGTAATTATAAGACAGAACAGGTATGGAAAGTATCTCGCAGCCTTGCGTTAAACATGAAATTATTTAGCTATTAAGCTTCACTGAACCATTAAACCTGTTAACTGAAAATGACGTGTTAACTCGTTACACAGGCTAATGACATTTCGGACGTAATAATTTATTTTTCTAACGATGTTTTGACTTAATGGAAATTAATTCATTTACAAAAACTATTTGCTTCGTGGCTTTAAGGGTTTCTGACTAATAAGTTGCACAGATAATAGATCAAGAGTTAAAAATTACCTGATGGAATGTAAATCCTTCGGGACAAATCCAAGAGTGTTTCGCGTTATCTTGACAATAATGAAAGACCTCGCAATTAAGATCCTCATCAGCATAATAACCCGTTTGCTTGTTCACACAATCGAATTTACTCTGTGGTAAAAGGAGGGTCAAACGGTCGGGCTCTTCCTTCTCTTCCAATTCGTCAGCGTCCTTTAATTTTTAGAATGAAACAACTAACAACATTATACCTCAATGCGAGCAAAGTAACGTATAAGACCGTTTATATAAAATGTTTCATCTTCCCATTGTATTCTCAGCAACGTAACAGGATTTCTGGTAAAATCGGTTCAACGAGTTGCTACAAAATTATTACTTAATTCCGACAACCGTTGTGGAGCAGCAACGAGACACGTAATTATTGGAAATCACGCGCAAAAAATAAACAAAACGGTTTACTTCTTCGTGAAAACATTTCTTTCTTCTCGACGTAATGACTGATTATTATGTAAGCTTATTGTGTACCACTGCAAACAATGGATGCAAGAATTTCTTATACTACTTTCACTTGTTGTGAGATACAAAGCGTAACAGTTTCAACTGTTTCGACTACGACTACCAAAATTTTATAAACAGCAACCCTGTGACTTGTCTTGGACATGAAAATAAAAAAAAAGAAGGAATAATTACCCGAACATTTTGTGGTTGTCCACCACGAAGAACCCCACGCGGTGGTCCATTCACCCTGAGAGCTGCCTGATCGAGGGACGGGGCCGAAGGTTTGCGATACAGCTACAAAATGATACTTGTATACGGTAAATGATACCTCGTATCCATATCCTTTCTGTACTCTTCAAACCATTCATGAAGGTCCATGTATTTTTTACATGGTTACGCATGGTAATAAATACATTCGGGTCGATACGTTAAAGCAACTGAAAGTAACTTATTTTTACGTAAGTTGTTGCGTAATATGTAACGACACACGTAATACCGTATGACGTAACTGCTTTCATTGCAACTAACAATTTAAAAGGATATATATTATACGAGATACGAGTTTACAATTAGGTAAAAAAGGTAAGAATCATCGACGTAAGAAAGTGGTATATCGAAAGAATAAATTATAGTCTCTTTGCTTACAGGTGGTTGATTGCCAGGATTTCTGTAGGCAGGCGTTGGGGATGGAGTAGGTGTTACAATGTTATCCTCGTAACTATTATCGCGGAAACCTTGACCAGGACTAAGGCCAGACGAGTAGAGTGGTCCTAAACTGGACGATTTGCCGGGATAGGGCACCCTCGGTTCCAAATCATACGGGCCCTGCGCTGCTGCAGTCGCAGCTAATGCCGTCAAGCACAGCCAGTACATTCTATAAATGGAAAACGAGAGAGCTTTGCCAACTGATCCACAATTTTTCACTCTCTAGCATGACGCGTGTGATGTATTTTTTCATATGTAGTACGTGGAGAAAATTTATCCCATTTAAGGCTGACAACATGTGCAAGGGAAAGCGACCTTGGCTCTTGATGCCTCCTATAAAGCACGGTGGTTGAGCCGAAGTGAAAAGCAACGATGTTTCATTAAATTTACGTAAAACGATGTTCATCTTGGTCGAAATATTACGAGCTACTTAAAGTTAATCGATTTTATTTATCATATCGTAAACGTGTCACGTATGATCGATTATCGAATACTTTTACGTAATTTTTGATATTCGAATTGATCGATGATGACTTTAACTGCGATAATTCTTCGGTGTACAATAATTGAACACATCATTACAATTTCACCGACCAATACGACTTAGAAATGAGAAATGGTCGAAAGAGAGAAAGATAGGGGTATAAATCATCGAGAGAAGCGATATCTGGTAACTATTAGCGACTTCATCTGGTAGCTGAGTGTCCGCGAACGTACTGAAAGAACTCGTGTCGACGACCTAGAATATTCGCGAGAAACAGGGGTAAAGAGAAACGTGAGGGAATAGCTTAATCGATATATTTGCTCATAAGAAACGGGACTCGTTGGTTTCCAGATATTTATTAAACATACCAAACGCTTGTTAAGTTCGTCGGATTTTTGGCGACAAATCTATTGTTTGCTTTGACAGAAACACGTGCGTTTACACTTCTGTCGATAATGGTCGTGGAAAGCACCTTACTTTCTAAGAACGCAAAACATGGATAGCGGTTTCACGATTCGTTGGAAATCATCATTCGTAACGATGATGATGATGTATCGCGAGAGATCCTGTGCTTTCGATAAATTTGAAAGGCTCGACTTATGAAAGCGAACCTCTTGACATCTCGGTGATACTAATTTCTCGTCTGTTAAGAGAAATCTCGAACACCTGACAAACATACAAATACACGCCGACAATAATAAAGAAAACTGAAACGATTCTTATATTCTTATATCATAGTAATCGGTAAATTACGAATGAGAAATAAAATCGCGATAGACTCTCTTTACTCTTCCTCTATCCCTTGCAAATCAAGTTCTTTACGCGAAAGTATTCACACCATTTGTCGACGAGGTACACCATTATCGAAGCTCGCAGGTGACTGGTGAAAATCTCTTTTTTTCACTGAAAAGTCGACATAATCGAAGGAAACGAGAAAGGTTTCCTGAACTCGTTACAAAGGTCGAATGTAACCTGCTTTTTCCTCGTTCAATGCGACTTTTACGCAACCCGTTTCTCAAATGGGTTCTCGGGTCATCGCGTAATTCCTGCGGCGATTTACTTGATTAACCAGTCCATTTAAAGAAACAAAGTGGTCAATGAGTGGCGACGACGAGATACGGAAAAATGTAGTTGTCGCTCTTAATGAGAATCTTGTCTTTACTAGGCGTAAGTTCGCAAACCGGCCGATCGTTGAGAGGTAGTCGCAAACTTGGCTCGATCGGTAGCCCGAGTGAAAGTGAGAGGGTCTGCGTGTAAAAATGGTACTACCCGAGAAAAATGAGAACGTATCTGTCTCGAGTGTTGCAAATTCAGTTATGCTGTAAGAGCATGCATATCGCGAAACAGTATCGTCCAAGGTTCGCCACCTAGAAAGGACACTGATGGAGGACTCGGTACAAATGCGAGGGATCGTTAAGAATTCGATCGTCTCGGCGGAGCTACTTTTTTCGTGCTCTGTTTCCATTTCAGTTTCTCCGATATCATTGATCAAGAAAAATCGTAGAAACTTTCTCTACGTGCTGGTACACGATAGAACGTGGTTAACGTCTTTTAATAATTACGGCAATTTTGAGAAACTACTCGAAACATAATTGTGCGAATTTAGTTTCCTTTTTACTAGAATGGATTTATGGAAATGGCGAGTTTCTTTCAATGAGGACTTTTGTCATAAATAACTGGACTTTCTCGTGGTTCGCTAATTTGAGAAACTGATAAATAGTTGGAGAGAGATGAATCGTATGGTTTTGTATAGAGATCGGTTGAAATTCGTTTACTTTCATTTATGGTTTAAGGTTTATTAAAATTTCTTAACTCGATGAACCTTGGTGAAATAGCGAATGGATTAATACGAAGAAATATATATACGATCGAACTTATTACTAGGGTTAATTTCAGTGGTTTGTCAAAAAATATTTTTGGTTTTTAACAAACATAAAAATAGTTGAGATTGGAAACTGTGCCAGAGGGGTTTCTCGAAGCATATCAAAGAAAGCAATTACATAATGAAAAAAGAGATAGTTGTCGGACAACTATAAACAAGAGGAACGCGGCGATATAAGATAATCAGTGGAGGGCACACGTAACTGGTCGGCCAGTTGTCGGACTTCGATATGCTCTTACGGAAATCTGGAGCAAGCTTTATATCTGTGACGACATTTTTTCTTCTTTTTGTTTCTTTTGTTTCGATGGATCAAAGCCTGTGGTCTACAAAATATTAGCCTCTATTCTCGTATATCGAGTCGTATTCGATGAAATACCTCAGAATTTCAAGTATCCAAACTACGTTCCGATTTGCGAAAGATCTGTGAAGAACGAAATAATTGTATAAAATCTAATCACATTATTTATTAACTATACTATTTATTACATTATTTAATAACTATAAAATATAAATAGGGAACTAAATATAAATCCTATAAAGCCATGAAGAACGATATCGTGCAACTCGAGGATTTCATTTCAAATAGAACACTAGACATTAGAGGTAAGACGCAATAGCTCGCGAAACTTATGTAGTAACATCAATCTACTAATACTACTAAAATCTTTCATAAATTCCTAACTGCAGTTCCTGATCGCCCTCGCACAACCGGTTTCCTTTCCCGTTTCTAAGGCACGTGCCATAATCTCTGCTCCGCCATGCATAACAACGATAATTTCGCAAATTTTTCGTATTTCCCTAGATCTATCTAGCGCAAAATATACATTGGTATTCGCATTTATTTTATAGTTGATATTATTTGATTTCATTCGAATCATTCCCTTCTTTCAACTCAGACTCGAATGATCGCTCACACGTTTAAGAAGAAAGAACCGCCAATGATACACAGATGAGAAGCAGATAAGCTATCATTGGATTTCCAATGGAATCACTTGCACTGTTCGATATTCGTCACTGGTCTCACATTTCTCGCGTTATTCCTTCTTCCCCTTCCTATTTTTTTCGGAAACGTACTTTTTACCCCACTTACCTGTCAACGACGGAGGTAGAGGAGTAACAGCACGACGAACGGATTGACAACACACGAGCTTTATCTTGGCCGGCCGGTTCTTCATTCTCTTATATAGCGTGTCTCGCTGAAAGTTACCTCCACCAAGTAATATCTCGGTTCTCTTTGGGGTAGTGGGAGACATCGACAGACGCATACCGTAAAACAAAGTGCTGGCCAAAATTTTTAGCCCTCCAATGGTGATCTTGAACAACGAAGAATTATCGAATACGTTGCTCCGATGAACAGGATTTGACTGTAATTGATTAATTGCAGGCTGTTACGTCGAACTGTGACGCAGTCTTAATGATGTAATTAAACCTAAGATACAATGCGGAACATGTTTGTTCATGTTTGAACTGAATGCAATCCACTGTAGATTTAAACAGAGTGATTCATGACTGTGGTGATTCTGATAAGAAATTTCTAATGAACATTAATATGATATGAAACAGTGGTTAGAACAATGTGTTTTGGAATCGCTATTACCGAAGAAAGTTTGTATTTATTACAATAAAGAAGATAGAATCTCACGTGCAAATGGTAAAGTAATTGCTTTAGTTTATTTCGAGGTTAAACTCTTTTCTCTCTGCTTTTCTATTTTCATTTCAGCATTACTAAACTTCTTTCTTCAATTACTAAATTTCTTTTGTAGCAATATACAATATTTCGTATTTTATTATTAGATTTTCTTACTGCTCTACACTGAAATGGAAACAGAGCATATTATTACGCGTATTATTACACGTATATCTATAACGATAAATTTTACAGGAATTTAGGAATGAAATCTTAACTAGCAAAATAAAATACCAAGTGAAATTTTGATTCTTGCAATTATTAAAAACCTTCGTAGTTATCTTTTCTTATAACGTCAATTGGTACCCAAATCGAAAAAATCGAATCGGAAGTAATTGGTAGGTAATTATGTTAAATGCGGAATTAGTATGTATGTAACGAAGCATGTATTGCACTATGATATGTAATCGATTGCAGATAGAGCACGAAACCTGCTTGCGATTCAAGAAAGTGAAACAGTGCTGCGTTAGATCTGAAATTCTTCAGTGAAATTCCTCGCATTTTTTTCTTCGCATAAACGTCGATAATCTATCGTCTGAAATGGAAGGACAAAGGAATGAATAATATGTAATTATTTGCAATATTTATAACAAAAGGTACCTTTTCATGGTTAACAGGATTTTAACGAAGCTTTAGAAGAAAAAGTATCGAATCAATTGTACGGTTCAATGCAATTCTTACGTCACCGATAGCCACGGTCTTTCAATACTTTTTACTTCCATACACACGGGACTTCACACCCGATCGTTTCCGCAAAGTACTTTACTTTCAATACCAACGGGACTCAACGAAATCGGGTGAAGTGGCTTTCTACCACACGCTACATGAAAATTTCCTTTCAATAGTAGGTCGTGTCGTATTTCGACGTCAAATTTTACATCGTCGCTAAGACTTTATTTGCATTCAATAAACGTGACTTTAATTCCAATGTATAACAATGAACTTTTATTTTGATCCTAGAATGCGGTGACAGATTATTCTGTACGCTTATTCACCATTAAATGTTCAAGGGCTGAAAATATGAAAAAAAATTCATAAAAAGTCAAAGTTCTGATAAACTAACATTGCTCTTTCACATATCACTTGACCTATTTCTGTGCATCTTTAAATCTCTACATACGCATCGTATACAAATACGAACTTTAATTGCTTTTCACCTAAATCGTAAGCTGCACGCTGTACTACTGAAATGTTGAAAGTAGGTTGGTTTATCTGTACTTAATTTAATCACCTTTCACACAGAGTACATATCTTAACTGCATCCACAAAAGGTCGTGTATCCTCTTGTTTCTTTTTATACGTTTATTTCCTTTTCGACTAGTTCCTAAAATAATACTATTTGTATCATAACCTAGAAGTATCGACTTAATTTAGTAACTTTATAAAATTAATATTAATCAATTGAATCGATTTTATTTATAGATATTTTAATATAATTACTGAATTATAAATCGATAGATGGCAGGTGATCAAAGAACCAAGGAAAAGAACAAAGCCAAAATTTACGCCTATTGAGGAACTTTCGATCTCTCTTCTTCGATGTTTTGTCTCTTCGGGAGCGTGATTCGTCGCTCCCCCTGGTCGAATTCAACGCACTGCTTAGCGTGTAATTTATTGAAATCGTATGGAAACGGATCGAGTGGACTTTCTTTCTTGCAGAGACGTCTATCGAAGGTCATTGTTTTCACTTGTCGGAAATCGAGAAGTGATTCCTTTCGATTGATGCGATCGACAAGATCGCATGAAGATTCGGCCGTCATTCACTTTCTTTGCCTCTCCTCCTTCTTACTGAAACTTTTCCTTTTCTTGTCAACGAGGCGTGTAGATTTCGATGTGCAGAAACCTTGTCTTATTTAGGAACTTGGTTCTTACCTTTTATAGACGAGGGTTTAAGATCATTAGTCACAGATTATGCAAGAGTATATGATCCTGTCGAGATGAGAGTTACATTCTTCCGTAAGCTAAATTCTAGTTCAAATTTCGCAAAAATTCGTACGACCGAGCAATTAGCGTGATATATTTTTGAAGCTATTCTTCAGGTGAAACAAGTTCCATCCACTCATTCGATACTTTATTCGAAGACTCGAACTTTCATGGATAATATATCTCAACGGGCAAGTGTTTATTTCCCGCTATGTATTTCAAACCCTGGTGCGTTCGTTCCTTAGAAAATTGACCTCGTCGAAGAGAATTGACTTTTTCAGTTATCGAACCGGTTTCTACTAACTGCAACTGAATTTAGATCGTTGAGTTAAAGAATGAAATGCATTCTCAGTATACAAACGTTGGATATATAGTCGTGTATTGTCGTAATTAAATAATGTATTAACCCTTCATTGTTCTCAATATTTTTGTTATAAAACATCGTCAAACACTTGATTTTGAATCTTTAACTTTCACATCACTGTTAGTTGAACATTATATTTCTCTACGATGTAAAAAGATATTGTAAAATTTAAAAAAATATTGAAATAAGAATTCATCGTGAAATTACAAATTTTCTACTATGGTTTTAATTAACAAATATAATTGCGTCTCAAATAAGCAATATCATATGTTAGAATTTGTTATTAAAATGTTTCAAAAATAAATCTTTTATTATTTCTGGGAAGACGTAGTACTGATGGAATAATAAATATTTGGGTGTTTCGACCGTATAAAGACGTAAGAAATACTTTCACCGGCTGTCAGGCCTATAGGAGAAAGTGTGTTCGCCCTCTGTTCTGCCCCTATAATACGCAAATGGACCATTATAGAGGGAAATGAGGAAAACGAGATGAAAAGCAAAATTAGGCGGAAGGTGAACTTTAATTCGTCGTCTAAAGGTGCTTATTTTATGTCATTTAATTCTGTCAATTCCTTTTTTGGATGTGTTTTATGGCGATACCTGTTAGCAATTTAGGTGAATGACCGTCATGACTTTACGCATTCGCAACATTCTTTTCATTCACGAAATTAACGTATATTAACACTCTGCGATAACTAATATTAATGCATTGAAGGTTTATTTGTAAGGAAATATGTCAGTACCTTCTCCTTTCTTTTTATCATTAATTTCGTAACTAGATAGGGAAAGTTACATTTTAACAATAAAGTTGGTGTTGCCTCCCTCTTTTCTTTTTTAGTTCTTATATTTAGTGATAAATATATTAAACATAAAAATGCTAAACACGCGTATGTACTTACATGTTCATGTTATTTGTCATTAATTAGAAGTTTGCATAGCTGTACTGGCTTTTATTAGTATTTCTTCTTTTTATACAAGCGCTATTTTCTATGTAACTGAAAAATAACTTTTAAAGTGTAATAATAATATAAAATTGTATTAAAATTAATATTCTATATAATACTGTTTAAACTATATAAAATACATGAAATAGATAGGGTATGTAAGGATTCATGAGATTTTTTAGCTACAAGTACGTATCTGTAAAATATTATAGTAACAAATAGAATACATAATTCGTCTCACATTTTTATATATTGTACATATACTTTTACTTAATATTAGTTATGATTTCACATCATGCTCTTCTTATTCGTAAAAATATTTGTAATAAAATAAAAATTATATCATTCATCAATCAACGATGTGTTGGAACTATTGGAAATAATAAACAAATGTTCTTTACGGTTATTATGATACCATGCTGTTCAGTCATTGTCGTCAGTGACATTTGCTAACAAATTCTTTACAATCGCTATATGTAACCGAGCAAATATTTGTTGTTTCTGTACATTTTTCAATAAACAATATTATTTAAACTGAAGCGAATTTTATATTATGCACGACATACAAAACCAAAGGTATAAATATAAATAATAATATAACAAAGTGTAGAATTTCTTTATGAACAAAATAATTTTTGGAATTTGTGTTGTCGTTTACTAGACCCGTCAAATGAGACTAGAAAATATTTTACTTAAATAATTTAAGAATATAAGTATATTATAAAATTTTGGCAGTATATCTAAACAATATAATAACATAACCCAGGTAAATTTTTTGCAATTTCAAACATATTAACAATATATAGCAATATCATACATTTTAATCACGCATCAACTTTGGTCACGTGGTCTCGGATACTTTGCGGGATCGAATAATTTTTTTATGCTTCACTGGCTCTGACACACTGTCATTATCAGACATTGATGAATCTCTTAATGTTTTCCTTCCACGTCCTATGTTTCGTTCTTCATTTTCAGATCCAACTGATTCTCTGTTTGATTTTCGCCTTTGACGTTGTGGAATTTGATTCTGAACCTCCATAGCTTCACGAAGGTGTTTTCTTTTTGCTTCCCAAAACATTTCTTGTCTTTGTGTAATTTCAGGATATCTATTGAACAAAATATGTAAATATAGTATCAAATATTAGTTTTCCTCGTTATTATAATAAAAGATTATTATACTTTTCAGTAAACTCTTTAGTAGATGGAATAACTAATCGCCATCCTTTTTTAGGTTCATGTACTCCTAGATTTGTGAATATTTCTTTAATTTCATCAGGAGGCAATTTAATAACAGATGAAACTATTTTTCGATCTACGAATTCGTGTTCCGTGAATGATAATAACTAAAAATGTATAATTTTAGTACAATAATAATTTTTTTTTATGACATGCTTATAACTTACTTAATAAATAAAACACTTACGATATAATCTCGAGCTCTACACATAAGTTCTGCTGGAATACCATTATCTGACGATATACTATCTTTTGGATATAGAAGTTCGCTATTTACTACCCAATTTCCTTGTACTAAAACTGCTACTTGTTGTAAATATTTTAAAATAGCTGATGTTTCTTGATCTGGTGACAAAATTGATCTTAACTGTGCAAAGGATATTACTTTGGCTATAAAAGAAACTTGTATTACTATATGGAGATCTAAAATTAATATATGTAAAAATCTTGGAGATACTAACCATCTTTCATGAGTATCTTAACTTGATCAAGAAGAGGTAGAGTCCTAATATAATTGAGAGATGTAGTATGGTTGGAAACATTTGATTTTAAATAGTGATCTTCTTTTGCTTTAGGTGCTAATAATTCTAAATATTGTTGAGTTGATATATTTAATGTGTTTACAGTTTCATCAGTAGAAGGACAAAACATTTCTAAACGTGTAAGCTGAAAATATATTTCTATAATAAATATCTGATATAATAAATATTTCAACAATAAAACCAATTGAAAATAATATTAACCTCTGCCTGAGTACTATTCACTGGATTATAATTTGTATGAATCCATCTTTCTTCTAAACTTTTCTTAGCATAATGTTGGAAAGATTGCTCTTGCATCTTTTTCATAAATTCAGGTTTTTGTCTAGCAAAAGTTACATTAACTTGTTTTGGACCTTCTTCTTCTTCATCATATTCTGAATGTTAAAAGAATATTACATTCAAATTAAATTGAATTAATACAAAAATTATTTAAATGTTACCTTCACCCATATTTTTGGCTTCTTCTCTTACACGTTTATCACTTTTATCTAGATAATTAAATTGAGGGCGCATTTGAACTATTCCTCTCAATGGTGTTATATGTAACTCCCCATCTTGAAAAATGCCAACTCCATAATTAGAACAATTTGGCAATGCTCGAGAAGATTGTAATACTGTTTTGTCCATAACATTACTATAACATAAAATTTGTAATATATCATATAAGGCAAATAAATCATTTATTTATGTAATTATAATGTTTTAAATACCTGTCAAATGCCTTTTCATCATCTTCTTGATCAATCTTTGAATCTCCATCTGCATTTATTGCAATTTGCTCACCTTTACTTTGATCATAATTGACACTATGTGTATCTACTGCTACTTCTATGAGAACTTCTTGATTCTCTGGCTTTATTGAAGTTTTTAAGAAAGTTACATTGTCATATCCTTCTTTACAAGAACGAACAGGATATTGAAAAATAAATAATTTTTCTGCAAGTGTTTTTGAGAGGTATACTGGAATCTATAATAAATTTAAATTTCTATTTTCTATTCATAAACAAATAAATACTTTATTTTACAAACATTCTATTTCTTTTTAATTCGTATATTTAATTAGTAAGAATATATATGTAATTGTTATCACACATTCGTTATTTTAGAAAATTTATTTGAAAGAATAATTTTAATAATTTACGATATTATTAATTTACATAATAATATCTTTACAAATGTCTAGTACAAGTTTATTTAAGTATACTAAAAATAATTATTCATTGTAATAATCAAAATTTGTATTAGACGTGACAAAATATACATTGTAACAATTCAAGTACATAACCTATAGTTAATCTAAACTTAAAAAAACTGAAAGAAAATAAGATTTATTTACGAACCTCTTTAACCACTGGATCACTATCATTTTCCATTGCATTAGAATCAGACATTTAAATAATAGTGATTTCGTACTGATCGTTTAATGCTAGCTAGATATGCTTTAATACAAATACTTGAATTCTGTACCACGTTTTTAGCAGATAATTGAGATAAAATCCAGCTAGATGAAATATGTACTTATTAGGTATATGTTAAATGACAGTATAATAAAATGCAATAAAAATAAAGATTGTTTATTATCAATTATTGTACAATATAATGATAATTATATATAGTAAATAATGCATAATACTGAATTATCTGATTTATATTCACATTTTTATCTAACATTTCTATTCGTATAACTTTGTTATGTTTGGACTTTATCACTGCTACCAATGCAGCTGAATTTCACAAGTTACTGTCAGATTTTAATCTATGTTAAAAAGCATTGTAAGTTTATTGTTTGTAGACTGAAATAAAGTGATTTGATTTGTGATGATATTTATTTATTCAACAAAATAATATATAATATATCTACAGTAAATCATAAAGAAGTTCAGATTAATCTATGATTTAAAGTTTAATGAGACTTTTGTATTGAGATTATTATTATAAATGTGCATTAAAAATTTACTCAGTATAGAAATTTTATAATAAATACAAGTAAAACAATAATATTTTAATATATAAGTATAATACAATAAAGCATTAACTTTAATTGTAAAGCATAATTACAATTTATTTATTTGTAATTATAGTAAAGTGAACAGTTCTAAATAAATTAACAAAATGACATCAATGTTTGATCAGTATGAACAAGCATCTCAAAGATCAAAACAAATATGTGCACCACCACTTCGTCCAGACATTGTACGTTTATAAGTAATATAAGTTTTTTTTCATTCTACATTATATATATTTTATAAACTTTAATTTCATGCTTTCCTTTTGATATGTATAAAATTTTTATTTTTATCTTAAAAATAGATATTAAGAAATAAATGTCTTATCAATCTTTTAGAGTACCGCTGGATTTATCCAAATGAAATTTCAAGATGATGGGCCAATTTTTATAAAGCAAAAAGTTAATTTTTTACCATCTGACAAAATTTTACACCTTGTTGTTAATAATAATATCGTTATTATTGCTATGGCTAATAATATTCTTTTACGTATTGATTTGAAACATCCTAATTCACCTGAAGGTATTATTCTCTTAATTACTTTTAGTAATATAAAATATAAAATTGGTAATATGATATAAAATGTTTATTTCAGAAATTGACATATCTAAATATACAATGAATATGAATATGTCAGGAATGTTTCTTGATCCTTTGGGTAATCATTTGTTAATAGTTTTAGTTCCAAACAACCAAGTTAATCCTGCCCCTGAATTATTTTATTTACACAGAAAAACAAGAAAGTTAAAACAGGTAAATAAAATAAATAGGTATAATAAAAATAATATATTTTATATATGATAAA